>NC_053028.1:605841326-605854767 GCF_003073215.2 Triticum urartu
GTGCTGGTATTAGTATGCTGAGGGTAAACACCCGGTGCCAATGAGCGACCAGCTGAAGCAGATGGTCGAGCTACATAAGGCGGCCGATCGGGCCATGAAGAGCTTTATAGTCCGACTGTGGCCTGGCGACGCCCTTCCGGACAGCTTCTTTGGCCTGGTGAGGTGGCTTATGGATGCCTGCCCGCGGCTGGAGGTCGTCAAGCGATCTGTCTGCATTGAAGGTGCACGCCGGGCTTTCGCCCGTGTGAAATTGCAGTGGGTCAAGCTAGACGCCGTGAAGCTGATCAAGGAGGGCGCCGGAGGGCAAGGAGCACCGCCACCCCGAGATGTACTACGAGGGTGTTCTGCCGGGTGCCCGTCTCATCGCGGACGAGTGTTCAAAAGATGTAATATTTGAATGAGACTTGCTCGTTTTATCCTGTATTTATGAAAACTTGTTTCATATGCGCTATGCAACGCTTGTTTGAATTTAAAATATTACCTTCTGTTTGGCTGTTTATCCAATCTGAGAGATGGCTAGTCCTCGGCTTCTGCCCCCATGCCACGAGTGCTGGGGTGTTCGGGATAAACCTGAGCACTCTTGTTCCCATGTTTGGGTCCTTCGAGGGAGGTGCTCAGCACACGAACAAGGCAACCGGACTAATAATGCTTTATCACTCTCACTTAGCCATAGAATTCTATAATTTTAAATTTTGGCGAAAGCCCCTGGTATTCGGAAGGCCGAATTTGGGGCGCGATACACGCCTTTAAGCCGGACAGGGCCGGCCCCTCGCTCTAAGCGGCATAAGTCTTTAGGGACTCGAAAACCTCGCCGAACAGCGACCAGTCTCTCGCCTTATCATGACAGTCAGTTTTAGCTTTCTCTACTGAGGTGCTGAACCCAGCAGAACCGGGGCACAATCGCAGTAGTTCTCCTAGCGCTACCTTAGCCGATAGAGCGGAACGTAAGGTACCAAAACATAGGAGCCGGGCAAACCCAACATTTGACCAAAGACATGATTCGGAGCTGATGCATATAATGCTATAAGTTCGGGGTGCCGCACTTGTGAAAGTGTTCGGACTTTTCACACCGTATTGTGGGGTACGTAAGCCCCTGGTGTATTGGCCGTACCAGAGTGTACGGTTGCAAGGCGTCATTAATGAACATGATATATATATATAACAAGAATGCAATAATAGTCATAATGTCATGCATTGTTTATTAAAAATTGCGTTAAAGCAAGTGATACAGATAGTGCGATAAGCAAAGAGTAGGACTATGTCCCTTCCAAGGGCAAGCTGAGGAATGATATTAAATCGAATATTTCGCTCGTTACTGTAATCCACCTGGAATTCCGTGGTATGACGTAGCTGTCTGCCTCCTTGGTTGCTGCATCATGTGTTCGGCAATAGTGCTGCCGGACAGTGTTTCCAGAGATTAAGGTCCTGAAAAAAAAAAAAATAACCAAACGGGAAGCCCCTAGTGTGGTTTAAGCCGCGTCTTGGGCATGCCGCAGTTGTTCCCCACTCCCCATCTGTACCCATGGTATTTTTAATGCGTAATTATGTACGCGCAGCACGAGTTTCGCCGCTGGGCTGGGATTGGGGTGGCCGCCGTATTGCTACGCGAGCTCAGATCGCGCCAGGTGGTCTATTTGCCGATTGCTCCGAGCGTGCTTGAAGGTGTCCGGGCTTTGAAGCGCCGAACTGGTTGATTGCTTTGAGAGGCTGCTTTGCGCTTCTGCTGCGAGGGATGCGGTGTGCTCCTCTGTTCGGAGAGAGCGCTCTGTGTTTCCATTAACTGTAATAACTCCGCGAGGTCCTGGCATCTTGAGCTTGAGGTATGCATAATGCGGTACCAAATTGAATCTAGCAAATGCGGTTCGCCTGAGCAGTGCGTGATAACCACTGTGGAACGGGACCATATCAAAGATTAACTCTTCGCTTCGGAAGTTATCCGGGGATCCGAAGACCACTTCCAGTGTAATTGAGCCTGTACAATGGGCCTCTACACCTGGAATGACACCTTTAAAGGTCGTTTTTGTGGGTTTGATCCTTGAGGGGTCTATACCCATTTTGCGCACTGTATCCTGATAAAGCAGGTTCAGGCTGCTGCCGCCATCCATAAGGACTCGAGTGAGGTGAAATCTGTCAATGATTGGGTGTAGGACCAGTGCGGCGAATCCGCCATGACGGATAGTAGTGGGGTGGTCCCTGCGATCGAAGGTGATCGGACAGGAGGACCAAGGGTTGAACTTTGGGGCGACTGGCTCCAACGCATATACGTCCCTGAGCGCATGCTTCCGCTCCATCTTGGGGATGTGGGTTGCGTATATCATGTTCACCGTCCGCACTTGCGGGGGAAACCTCTTATGTCCTCCAGTGTGCGGATGCCGGGGCTCCTCCTCGTCATCGCTATGCGGCCCCTTGTCCTTGTTTTCGGCAATTAACTTGCCGGCCTGCTTGAACACCCAACATCCCTGTTGGTGTGATTGGCTAGCTTGTCTAGGGTGCCGTGTATTTGACACGAGCGATCGAGTATACGGTCCAAGCTGGACGGACCCGGTGTACTTTGTTTGAATGGCTTTTTCCACTGACCGGGTTTAGAGCCATTGAATCCGGCATTGACTGTCGTATCCTCAGTATTTTCTCTATTAATGCGGCGCTTATGTTTGTTGCAACGTGACCTGCTATTGCCGTCCTTGGTATCTGAGGTACCATGGTTCTTTGATATGCTATTACTTCGAGCCAGCCAGCAGTCTTCTCCCGCACAAAAGCGGGTCATGAGCGTCGTGAGAGCTGCCATAGATTTCGGCTTTTCCTGACCAAGGTGCCGGGCTAGCCACTCGTCGCGGATCTTGTGTTTGAAAGCCGCTAAGGCCTCCACATCCGGACAGTCGACGATTTGATTTTTCTTTGTAAGGAACCAAGTCCAGAATTGCCTGGCCGACTCTTCTGGCTGCTGAATTATGTGGCTCAAGTCATCGGCGTCTGGTGGTCGCACATAAGTGCGCTGAAAGTTGTCGAGGAATGTGGCTTCCAGATCTTTCTAACAGCTAATGGAGTCCGCTGGCAAGCTGTTAAGCCAATGCCGCGCTGGTCCTTTGAGCTTTAGTGGGAGGTATTTGATGGCGTGTAAGTCATCACCGCGGGCCATGTGGATGTGGAGGAGGAAATCCTCAAGCCATACTGCGGGATCTGTTGTGCCGTCGTATGATTCAATATTTACAGGTTTGAAACCTTCTGGGAATTGATCTTCCATTACTTCGTCTGTGAAGCATAAGGGGTGTGCGGCGCCTCTGTATTGGGCTATATCGTGACGCAGCTCGAATGGGTCTTGCCCGCTGTGTTCGGCCCGGCCAGATTTGCTTTTACTATATCCGGCGTGACGTTTATCGTCTCGCAGAGTGGTGTGCCGTAGTGATTTGTAGATTGATCTTGCGTGCTTTGCTTTGTCCTCCAATATGTCTCGCAGGTCTTTTTATTTGAATGGCATCGGGGTGGAGGCTGAGCTTTTGGCTGGAATGCCTCTCTATCGCGGCCACGAGGTGGCCGATCAGCCGTATCATACGCTTCTTCCTCCAGTCGGGGTAGTAACCTGCACTTTGGGTAATTCTTGGAGGGGCGCTCGAGTTTATATTCCTCGGCCGCGAGGACTTCAGTCCATCTGTCAGCTCGCAGATCTTGATCAGCTTGAAGCTGCTGCTGCTTTTTCTTCAGGCTCTTTGTCGTGGCCATAAGCTGGCGCTTGAAGCGCTCTTGTTCGACGGGGTCCTCTGGTACGGCGAATTCATCGTCGCTGAGGCTTGCCTCGTCTTCGGAGGGGGCATGTAGTTGTCATCCTCCTCCTCTCCATTTGCCGCTCTCTCAGGAGAGCTGGCTCCTCCATCCTCCTGCTCTAAATCATGCTGGAGGGGATTGTTGTTGTCTTCGGCACTATTCGGAGTGTTATTATCTCTTGTGCCGGTATCACCACTGTTGCTTTGGCGGGACTTAGAGCGGCGCCGCTGACGTCGGCGCTTGGGTTGTTTCTTGGAGGGGTCATCCTCTGCTATCTCGTCGCCATTGCCTTCTTTGGGTGTATCCACCATGTATATGTCATATGACGAGGTGGCTTTCTAGTGCCCTATAGGCGCTGGTTCATATTCGTCTCCTACATCGTCGTCCATACCGTCGATGTCTTCGGAGTCGAAGTCGAGCATGTCGGTTAGATCATCGACGGTGGCTACGAAGTGGGTGGTGGGTGGGTGTCGAATTTCTTCATCGTCCGCATCCCAATCTTGTTGGCCATAATCCGGAGAGGACTCTCCTGACAAAGAGAGATACCTTAGTGAATTCAGAATGTCGCCGAAGGGCAAGTGCTGAAAGATATCCGTGGCGGTGAATTCCATGATCGGCGCCCAATCGGACTTGGTTGGCAGGGGCGCGGGCGGTTCGGAGTCCGAAAAAGAGTCCGGCACCATGGAGTCACGGGCTGCGCAGAGGATTAGGCTGGTGTTCGGCTCGATCGCCGTTGAGACTGCAGCCCTTGAGGCGGTGTCTAACCACCAGTCCTCGATTGGCACAGTTGGCTCCGAGCTAAGGGTCGGAGCTGATGCGGGCGCGACCTTTGGGGTACTATTCGGCGGCAGAGCTAGGTCATACCCATCGTGACAGTGCGGCGCGCCCGGCTGTGGCTTGAATCCGTCAAAGATCATGTCTCCGCGGATGTCGGCCGTGTAGTTCAAACATCCAAATCTGACCTGATGGCCAGGGGCGTAGCTTTCAATCTGCTCCAGATGGCCAAGCGAATTAGCCCGCAGTGCAAAGCCGCCGAATACGAAGATCTGTTCGGGGAGAAAAGTCTCACCTTGGACCGCATCGCTATCGATGATAGTAGGACCAATCAAGCCTAACGGCGACGAAACAGAGGAACTCTCAATGAAAGCACCAATGTCGGTGTCAAAACCGGCAGATCTCGGGTAGGGGGTCCCGAACTGTGCGTCTAGGCCGGATGGTAACAGGAGGTAGGGGACACAATGTTTTACCCAGGTTCGGGCCCTCTTGATGGAGGTAAAACCCTACGTCCTGCTTGATTAATATTGATGATATTGGTAGTACAAGAGTGATCTACCACGAGATCGGAGAGGCTAAACCCTAGAAGCTAGCCTATGGTATGATTGTATGTTATGGTTGTTGTCCTACGGACTAAAACCCTTCGGTTTATATAGACACCGGAGAGGGTTAGGGTTACACAAGGTCGGTTACAAAGGAGGAGATATCCATATCCGTATTGCCTAGCTTGCCTTCCACGCCAAGTAGAGTCCCATCCGGACACGAGACGAAGTCTTCAATCTTGTATCTTCATAGTCTAACAGTCCGGCCAATGGAGATAGTCCGACTGTCCAGAGACCCCCTAATCCAGGACTCCCTCACCTAGTGTCCACTATGTTCTGAGTTTGATGTTGCTATGACTTTGCTATGCTTAATGCTTGTCATTAGGGCCCGAGTGCCATGATTTCAGATCTGAACCTATTATGTTTTCATCAATATATGAGTGTTCTTGATCCTATCTTGCAAGTCTATAGTCACCTATTATGTGTTATGATCCGTTAACCCTGAAGTGACAATAATCGGGATACTTACCGATGATGACCGTAATTTGAGGAGTTCATGTATGCACTATGTGTTAATGCTTTGCTCCGGTTCTCTATTAAAAGGAGGCCTTAATATCCCTTAGTTTCCGTAAGAACCCCGTTGCCACGGGAGGGTAGGACAAAAGATGTCATGCAAGTTCTTTTCCATAAGCACGTATGACTATCTTCGGAATACATGCCTACATTATATCAGTGAACTGGAGCTAGTTCTGTGTCACACTAGGTTATGACTGTTACATGATGAACCGCATCTGGCATAATTCTCCATCACTGATCCATTGCCTACGAGCTTTCCATATATTGTTCTTTGCTTATTTATTTTCCCGTTGCTATTGCTATCATCACTACAAAATACCAAAAACATTGCTTTTACTACTGTTACCTTTTGTTACCGTTATCACCACTATCATATTACTTTGCTACTAAATACTTTGCTGCAGATATTAAGTTTCCAGGTGTGGTTGAATTGACAACTCAGCTGCTAATACTTGAGAGTATTCTTTGGCTCCCCTTGTGTCGAATCAATAAATTTGGGTTGAATACTTGACCCTCAAAAACTATTGCGATCCCCTATACTTGCACTACAAAAAAAATACACTTTCGTGATGATACGTGTTTGTCACAGTAGGTCGCGTTTTCTGTCATGCATGTACATCCATGACGATTTTATGACAGAATCAAGATAGTCATACTTGTGCTATCGTAGAAGTGTTCCATGACATTACCAAAATTATCATCACGGAAGTGTCATCTTCCATGACGATAAATCGCGCGTCACAGAAGTGCTTTCGTCAAGGGTGACCGACATGTGGCATCCACCGTAACGGAACGTCGTTAAGCTATCGGGTCGGGTTTTGTATCCGATAACCTGGTAACAGCCCCGACCAATGGGGATTTTCCACGTGTAAAATCATCATTGGCTGGAGGACACACATGTCAGGTCCGCGTTGGCACATGTGTCACTCATCCAATGGGTGAGACGCGCCTATGATATGTTGACACGTGGACCGGCCCATCAAGTTTGAATGGGCCGGCCCAACTGAAGGCCCACAAGATTTTGCGGAGCATAATGGGCCGGCCCAGCTAAAGGCCCATGTGATTTTGCGGACCATAATGGGCTGGCCCAGCAAAAGGCCCACAAGATTTTGCAGGCCATAATGGGCCGGCCCAGGTAAGGCCCACAAGATTTTTGTGTGCCATAATGGGCCGGCCCAGGTAAAGGCCCACAAGATTCTTGCGGATCATAATGGGCCGGCCCAGCTAAAGGCCACGAGATTTCGCCAACATTAATGGGCCGGCCCAGCTGTAGGCCCACAAGATTCTGAGGACCCTAGTAGGCCGGCCCATTAACTGGCTGCCATGTTTTGGGCCAAATGCTGGCCCATATTTGATCCAGAACATTAATGGCCTGCCACGCTCTGGGCCTAATAGTGGCCCATATGATATCCGGCCCGTTAAAAGCCTACCACGTTCTGGGCCAAATTACGGCCCAGATCAGATCCAGCCCTTTAAGAGGATTTGGGCTCAATTATGGCCCATATCAGATTCGGCCCGTCAACTTGACACTATGTTTTTGGGACCACTTGCTAAAGGCCCACTTAGAAATTCGGCCTGATATTAGTTTTGGCCTGTTAAGGGCCCGTTTAACATTTTGGCCCTATATTAATTTCAGCTTGTTAAAAGCCCGTCATATAGTTGGGCCTAACTACGGCCCGGTTTGCATCCGGCCTGTTAAAAGCCCGTGATTTGATTCGCACAATCATGGGTCGGGGTTCATTTCGGGATGCTGCTGGCCCGTGAGCTGGTCGGCATGTTTCAGGCCCAACCTACATTGTGATTGCATGACGGCCTGATTATGTAACGTAATTTTATGGTATGGCCGATTTACTGCGAAGACAGGATATATATATACAGTAAAATAACTGCAGCATCGTGAATAAGATAAATCCTAGGCTATACAATAAAGAAATTACGGCATATTACATCCACTGGGCATCAAAGTTCGCCACTATGATAATAAAGCACAAGTAGATAGCAGATTACATACACTGGGCACAAAGATCACCACCAGTGCAAATAAACACGCTGACAAAATAATATACAAAACTGACAGCACTTCAATAGAGTTTAAGAAAGGTTAGCCCTGTTGGGGAGCTGCATCGCAAGCAGCTGAGCAAGATGATGAGACTGCGCTTGTTCAACACGTATATCTTCCTGACTCTGAAAGATAAACAAGCAGACAGGTGATAGGTTTTTCACATAAAAGTATCAGTGCTGACAATTCATCACATTTCTTACTGACGAATAAAGTGACAGAGTTTAAAATTGCATTAACACAATATGGTATTGTTCAGGTCAAGACATGGCAGGAAATGACATTGTGAAGGAGTTGGCAGCTTCACGACACCACTGGATTACAGATCAAGAACTCATAAGTATCAATGGTTAGTGTGCTATCAATTTATACCATTTCAGATTGGCAAATAAAATGATGGCTTAAATAATAGTAGAATGATATGACATTGTTCATAGTTAAGACATTGCAGAATATGACATTGTGCTGTAGTGGGTAGGTTCACCACACCACTGGATTATGGATGAAGAACAGAAGCATACATGCAGTGCAAAAGAAGATCACTTGCTCTGTATAGTTTAATTTACATGGTATGAAGAAGGAACTTGGTTGTACAACTGAAAACTTAAATTGAGAAAGGACAAACTTTTGTTTATGAACTACATAATAAACTTTAAACAAGCAATTTGATGCAAACACCAAAAATAAATAGATTTTGCAGTCATGCCTAACCAAATATATACAACAATGTTTGAAGGCTTGAGATGGACAAACTTACATTATTGGTGAAGATAGGCTCTATAAAGGCCTTGTCCGTGCTGATGGGGGGGGGGCAATTCAAGAAGTTTACCACAGAATCTTCTTCAAAAGCATTGCCTTTATTCTACATTTTGTTAAGAGTAAATATAGATGTGATAATATACGAAAAAATGGAGAATATTTAAGATAAGATAAAGAGTGATGCTACATAACCAAGTAGCTATAAATGTAAGTGCAACGATACAGGCAAAAGGTATAGCCAAGAGCAATGCACAGCTAAACTTCTTCAGTACAAACCTTATGATAAGAGTAAATATAGATCTGATGTGTAGAAAATGAGGGCAAAGGAAACTAAGCTGCAGAGTGATGGTACATGAACAACTACCTGTCATTATATGTACACTGATAAAGGACAGCATGTACTTATAAGAACAATGCAGAGCTACAAAAACATTGGCATTGGATACATTCTACACTAATGTAACCATTCATACATATCAGATAATTTGGAGCGGACAACTGATAAGCAACCTATCATGCTGTTGGGGAACGTGCAGAAAACAAAAATTTCCTACTCGTTTCACAAGATCCATCTAGGAGTTCATCTAGCAACGAGTGATCGGAATGCATCTACGTACCTTTGTAGATCGCGAGCGAAGCGTTCAAAGAAACGGGGATGATGTACTGAGAACACGACGTGATTCAAATCACGGAGATCCTAGCACCGAACGGACGGTGCCTCCGCGTTCAACACACGTACGGGACGGGAGACGTCTCCTCCTTCTTGATCCTAGCAAGGGGGAAGGAGAGGTTGATGAATATCAGCAGCACGACGGGCGTGGTGTGGGATCAGGGCGTCACAGTAGCAGGGCTTCGCCTATACTACGAGATGAGGAGGAGGTGTTGGAGAGGGAGAAGGAGGCAACCAAAGGCGTGGGATGAAAGCCCTCCTTCCCCCACTATATATAGGAGGGCCAAGGGGGGGGCGCCGGCCCTAGGAGATCCAATCTCCTAGGGGGGTGCGGCCAAGGGGGAGGAATCCCTCCTCCCCAAGGCACCTAGGAGGTGCCTTCCCCTCCTAGGACACTTCCTCCCTTGAAACCCTAGGCGCATGGGCCTCTTGGGGCTGGTGCCCTTGGACCATGTAGGCCAAGGCGCACCCCCTACAGCCCATGTGGCCCCCCGGGACAGGTGGCCCCACCCGGTGGACCCCCGGGACCCTTCCGGTGGTCCCGGTACAATACCGATAACCCCGAAACTTGTCCCGATGCCCGAAACAGGACTTCCCATATATAAATCTTTACCTCCGGACCATTCCGGAACTCCTCGTGACGTCCGGGATCTCATCCGGGACTCTGAACAACATTCGGGTTACTGCATATACATATCCCTACAACCCTAGCGTCACCGAACCTTAAGTGTGTAGACCCTACGGGTTCGGGAGACATGTAGACATGACCAAGATCGCTCTCCGGTCAATAACCAACAGCGGGATCTGGATACCCATGTTGTCTCCCACATGCTCCACGATGATCTCATCGGATGAACCACGATGTCGAGGATTCAAGCAACCCCGTATACAATTCCCTTTGTCAATCGGTATGTTACTTGCCCGAGATTCGATCGTCGGTATCCCAATACCTCGTTCAATCTCGTTACCGGCAAGTCACTTTACTCGTACCGTAATGCATGATCCCGTGACCAGACACTTGGTCACTTTGAGCTCATTATGATGATGCATTACCGAGTGGGCCCAGTGATACCTCTCCGTCATACAGAGTGACAAATCCCAGTCTCGATCCGTGTCAACCCAACAGACACTTTCGGAGATACCTGTAGTGCACCTTTATAGTCACCCAGTTACGTTGTGACGTTTGGTACACCCAAAGCACTCCTACGGTATCCGGGAGTTACACGATCTCATGGTCAAAGGAAAAGATACTTGACATTGGAAAAGCTCTAGCAAACGAACTACACGATCTTGCGCTATGCTTAGGATTGGGTCTTGTCCATCACATCATTCTCCTAATGATGTGATCCCGTTATCAATGACATCCAATGTCCATAGCCAGGAAACCATGACTATCTGTTGATCAACGAGCTAGTCAACTAGAGGCTTACCAGGGACATGTTGGTGTCTGTTATTCACACATGTATTACGATTTTCGGATAATACAATTATAGCATGAATAAAGACAATTATCATGAACAAAGAAATATAATAATAATGCTTTTATTATTGCCTCTAGGGCATATTTCCAACAGTCTCCCACTTGCACTAGAGTCAATAATCTAGTTACATTGTGATGAATCGAACACCCATGGAATTCTGGTGTTGATCATGTTTTGCCCTAGGGAGAGGTTTAGTCAACGGATCTGCTACATTCAGGTCCGTATGTACTTTACAAATCTCTATGTCTCCATCTTGAATATTTTCACGAATGGAGTTGAAGCGACGCTTGATGTGCCTTGTCTTCTTGTGAAACCTGGGCTCCTTGGCAAGTGCAATAGCTCCAGTGTTGTCACAAAAGGGTTTGATTGGCCCCGACGCATTGGGTATGACTCCTAGGTCGGTGATGAACTCCTTCACCCATATTGCTTCATGTGCTGCCTCTGAGGCTGCCATGTACTCCGCTTCACATGTAGATCCCGCCACGACGCTCTGCTTGCAGCTGCACCAGCTCACTGCTCCACCATTCAACATATACACGTATCCGGTTTGTGACTTAGAGTCATCCAGATCTGTGTCGAAGCTAGCGTCGACGTAACCCTTTACGACGAGCTCTTCGTCACCTCCATAAACGAGAAACATGTCCTTTGTCCTTTTCAGGTACTTCAGGATATTCTTGACCACTGTCCAGTGTTCCTTGCCGGGATTACTTTGGTACCTTCCTACCAAACTTACGGCAAGGTTTACATCAGGTCTGGTACACAGCATGGCATATATAATAGAACCTATGGCTGAGGCATAGGGGATGACACTCATCTCTTTTATATCTTCTGCCGTGGTCGGACATTGAGCTGAGCTCAATTTCACACCTTGCAAAACAGGCAGGAACCCTTTCTTGGACTGATCCATTTTGAACTTCTTCAAAATCTTATCAAGGTATGTGCTTTGTGAAAGACCTATGAGGCGTCTCGATCTATCCCTATAGATCTTGATGCCTAATATATAAGCAGCTTCTCCAAGGTCCTTCATTGAAAAACTCTTATTCAAGTAGGCCTTAATGCTGTCCAAGAGTTCTATATCATTTCCCATCAAAAGTATGTCATCTACATATAGTATGAGAAATGCTACAGAGCTCCCATTCACTTTCTTGTAAACGCAGGCTTCTCCATAAGTCTGCGTAAACCCAAACGCTTTGATCATCTCATCAAAGCGAATGTTCCAACTCCGAGATGCTCGCACCAGCCCATAAATTGAGCGTTGGAGCTTGCACACCTTGTTAGCATTCTTAGGATCGACAAAACCTTCCGGTTGCATCATATACAACTCTTCCTTAAGGAAACCATTAAGGAATGCCGTTTTGACGTCCATTTGCCATATCTCATAATCGTAGAATGTGGCAATTGCTAACATGATTCGGACGGACTTTAGCTTCGCTACCGGTGAGAAAGTCTCATCGTAGTCAACTCCTTGAACTTGTCGATAACCCTTAGCGACAAGTCGAGCTTTATAGATGGTCACATTACCATCCGCGTCTGTCTTCTTCTTAAAGATCCATTTATTTTCTATGGCTCGCCGCTCAACGGGAAAGTCAGTCAAAGTCCATACTTCGTTTTCATACATGGATCCTATCTCGGATTTCATGGCTTCTAGCCATTTGTCAGAATCCGGGCCCGCCAACGCTTCTTCATAGTTCGAAGGTTCACTGTTGTCTAACAACATGATTTCCAAGACAGGGTTGCCGTACCACTCTGGTGCGGAACGTGTCCTTGTGGACCTTCGAATTTCAGCAGGAGCTTGATCAGAAGTATCTTGATCATTATCATTAACTTCCTCTCTAGTCGGTGCAGGCACCTCAGGAACATTTTCTTGAGTTGCGCCATTTTCCGGTTCAAGAGGTAATACTTCATCAAGTTCTACTTTCCTCCCACTTACTTCTTTCGAGAGAAACTCTTCCTCTAGAAAGGACCCATTCTTGGCAACAAAGATCTTGCCTTCGGATCTGAGGTAGAAGATATACCCAATAGTTTCTTTAGGGTATCCTATGAAGACGCATTTTTCCGATTTAGGTTCGAGCTTTTCAGGTTGAAGTTTCCTGACATAAGCATCGCATCCCCAAACTTTTAGAAACGACAGCTTAGGTTTCTTCCCAAACCATAATTCAAACGGTGTCGTCTCAACGGATTTCGAGGGTGCCCTATTTAAAGTGAATGCGGCAGTCTCTAAAGCATAGCCCCAAAAAGATAGTGGTAAATCGGCAAGAGACATCATAGATCGCACCATATCTAATAGAGTGCGATTACGACGTTCGGACACACCATTACGCCGAGGTGTTCCAGGCGGCGTGAGTTGTGAAACTATTCCACATTTTCTTAAGTGTGTGCCAAATTCGTGACTCAAGTATTCTCCTCCACGATCTGATCGTAGAAACTTGATTTTCCTGTCACGTTGATTCTCAACTTTACTCTGAAATTCCTTGAACTTTTCAAAGGTTTCAGACTTGTGTTTCATTAAGTAGACATACCCATATCTACTTAAGTCATCAGTGAGGGTGAGAACATAACGATAGCCACCGCGAGCCTCAACACTCATTGGACCGCACACATCAGTATGTATGATTTCCAATAAGTTGGTTGCTCGCTCCATTGTTCCTGAGAACGGAGTCTTGGTCATTTTACCCATGAGGCATGGTTCGCACGTGTCAAATGATTCATAATCAAGAGACTCTAAAAGTCCATCTGCATGGAGCTTCTTCATGCGTTTGACACCTATGTGACCAAAGGCGGCAGTGCCACAAGTATGTTGGGACTATCATTATCAACCTTA
>NC_053028.1:605855767-605887411 GCF_003073215.2 Triticum urartu
CCCTGTTTTTCTAAAAAATATTGTATATGTTATTATATATTATTTTTATTGTCATCATCTATTTAACAGATACTTACATATGTAAGAAAAAAATATCCCACATCTTATTAACTTATAAAAATAATTTCTTAACAAATAAAATCCTGGATTGTTTTAGCACGAAAATCCTAGTGATTGTGTACAAAAGCTTGGTAAGATTTAAGGACGAATGTAATAATATCACTTATTATTTAAATATATTTATAACAAAATGCTCAGCCCCTTTTTATTTTTTGATAACATTGCTGGCCCAACCCAACATTATAATTAGAATCAACCCAGCAAAATCGTGTATTTCGAGAAAGTGCAAATGGCATGTAATTTTTTAGGAAATAAAATAAACGGGCCGCATGGACGCTACATTATTTGTTCACCCAGCCCAACTAATGGCTGTAATTCAAAAAAAAGATCAAATCGACTATAAATTCTACCGCACAAAAAAAAGACTGTAAAGTCTGAAAAAATGGGTTGAATACGTGCCACATTTTTGGAGGCTGAAATGTGGGCCAATAGGTCGAAGCCAATGCAAGTCATTGTCAATTTAGTCAACAAATGATTCTGACATGTTAGCCGTTGGATTTACATCCAACAACCGGCATCCATCTTCAATCTCTCGTCTTCTTCCTCCAGCGCCGCCGGGACCACCTCCCGCCTCCTGCTGCTAGCAGCTCTGCTTAGCACGCTTCGCTATGAAGCGCTACTCCACCGTTGGCCAGGCCATCCCTCCACCCCTCCACACCTCATGTTCTTCTCCACCGACTACCGAACCACACCGCACTAGAACCAGTTAACCCTCGTACACCTCTCTGTCTGCGACTCTACTCCCGCGTCTTCCCATCTCCGGCTCGTTGCTGTCCGGGGCCTCGCCGTCGTCCACCACCTTGGATGCTCGGCGCGGCATGGTCAACGTGGTCAACGAACAACACCATCGAAAGTAGACTGTGCGTGGAGAGGCTGACAGCTGGGTCCATGGCCGCACACAAGGAAATGCCTCCTTATTACGCGCAAAATAATGATTCCTCCACCTGACATCTGGGACCCACCGGAAGGGCCTCTGTATTTCGCGAAATAAAGTGCCCCCGCTGACATGTCGGACCCACCAGCTATCTTCGCACGCAAGGAAGTGCCTCCTTATTATGCACAAAAAATGAATATTCCCCCTGCCAGCTGGAACCCAGCATAGTGGGAGGCTGACTTGTGGGCCTACCAAGTTGACGGGGACGGAGGGCTTTGTCAACTTAGTCAATATGAACGATTCTAGCTCCTGTTACCGTACGATGTTCATCGAACGGCCGTAGTGCTTCTTCAACCTCTGGTCTTCTTGCTCCAGCAGCCCAAACCAGCGCCGGTCGTGCAGCGTGCTCCTGCCTCCCGTGGCCGGCTGTGATGCCGCGGAGGCCTCACCTCCCCCTACTACTCCCACCGCTGGCCAGGCCATCTCTCTTCTCACCCACACCCCCTGTTATTCTGTGCCGACAGGAGCCTCACACTGCAGCCGAACCAGTGAACCCTCGTACTCCTCTTCGCATGGGCATCCACTACTGCATCTTCCCCGGCTCCGAGTCATCCCCTTCCTAGTCCTCGCCGTCATCCACCGCCCTGGTGCTCTCGGCGCGGCATGGTCAACGTGGTCAACGACCGTCTTCCATCGGAAGAGTACTGTACATGGAGAGGCTGACAGCTGGGTCCACGGCAGCCGCAAGGAAGTGCCTCCTTATTACGTGGAAAATAATTATTCCTCCACCTGACAGCGGGGACCCACCGGACGGGCCATCAGTATTTTGTGAAAAAAATCGTTTCCCCCTGACTGCTGGGACCCACCGGACGGGCCACCGTATTTCACGAAAAAAACGTTCCCCCCGCTGTCAGCTCGGACCCACCGGAAGTGCCTCCTTATTACGCACAAAAAATGAATACTCCCCCGGCTAGCTGGGACCCACCTTGCTGGGAGGCTGACTTGTGGGCCTAATAAGTTGACAGGGACGAAGGGCTTTGTAAACTTAGTCAATATGAACGATTCTAGCTCTAGTGACCGTACGATGTCCATCCAACGGCCGTAGTGCTTCTTCAACCTCTGGTCTTCTTGCTCCAGCCGCCCAAAGCAGCGCCGGTCGTGCCGTATACTCCTGCCTCCCGTGGCCGGCTGTGTTGCCGCAGAGGCCTCACCGCCCCCTACTATTCCCACCGCTGGTCAGGCCCTGCGGCGACGGCAGCCTCACACCGTAGCCGAACCAGTGAACCCTCGTAGTCCTCTCTGCGCGGGCTTCCACTGCCGCGTCGTCCCCTTCCTAGGCCTCGCCGTCGTCCACCGCCGTGGTGCTCTCCGCGCGGCGTGGTCAACATGGTCAAGGAACGACTTCCATCGGAAGAGTACTGTACGTGGAGAGGCTGACAGCTGGGTCCACGGCCACAGCCCAGTTTTTTGTGATTTGTCAAGTAAGTCGCTTTGTCAGGCCTGTTGGGCTGCAAATCTTTCAAGACGAGGAAAGCTTTCATTCGGCTAGCCGAGAAAATGGCCCATCAGTAATGAGAAATGGGTTGTACATTTTTAAAACACATCAAACCGGCAATTAGTTTCAAATATCTTTTATTTCATTTCAAGATTTTAAATTACATTAATTTTTATGCATGGAGAATTTGTTGGATTTTATATTGATATACATTTATTTTTAAAATCAGTTTGAATGTGAGTCGAAATTTCGGGATTAAAAATAGTTCAGACCGCACCGAAATATGCAAAATTTCGTATATTTTTTTAACCGTTGCCACAATATGGGCTGTAATGCTAACAAAAAGAATATGGGCTCCAAAAAACCTTAAGAATTAGCAAATGGGCTGTAAATTATTAGAAATAATGGCAGATGGGTTGTATGCTATTTTCCACAGATTTGAGGCTTTCCTAAAAAAAAGGTTGACGCACAAGCACTGACTGTTGGATGTCCATCCAACGGCCGTCGTGCTTCTTCAATCTCTGCTCTTCCTGCTCCAGCCGCTCAAACAAGCGCCGGTGGGACTGCCTGCTCCCTCCTCCTCGCGGCCGGCTGTGCTACCACGCAGGCCTCACCGCCCGACCGTACTCCCATCGCTAGCCTAGCCATCCCTCTACTCACCCACACCCGTTGTTATTCTCCGGCGACGGCAGACGAACCAGTAAACCCTCGTATAGTCGTACTCCCCTCCGTGTGGGAAACAACTGGCGAGTCTTCCCTGCCTCTGTGTCGTCCCCTTCCTAGGCCTCGTCGTCGTCCACCGCCCTGGTGCTCTCGGCGCGGCGTGGTCAACGTGGTCAAGGAACGACTTCCATCGGACGTGGGCTGTACGTGGACAGGCCGACAGCTGGGTCCAAGGCCGCAACAAGGAAGTGCCTCCTTATTACGCGGAAAATAATGATTCCTCCACCTGACAGCTGGGACCCACCGGACGGGCCACTGTATTTCGTGAAAAAAAGTTTCCCCCTGACTGCTGGGACCCACCAGCTACATCTTCACACGCAAGGAAGTGCGTCCGGGTAAAAAAATGATTCGCCCCCTGACTGTTGGGGCCGACCAGCTACATCTTCGCAGGCAAGGAAGTGCCTGACAGTCAGGACCCATCTGGTCGAAGCGTACGTAGCATTGTCATTCTGGTCGCGAACGTGTACGTACATATTGGTCGATGTAGAGGCGCACACGTGTCGTAGTAGAGGCGCGCACGTAGCATTTACACGTACGTATAGCGGCCAGGGTGCAAGAAAGAAAATACGACCACGTATGTGTACATACGGGCGGGGTCTCGAATGCCTACTTGGGCATACGTACGGCCAGGGCTCGTGTACATGGCTGGGTCGGAACGGAGAAACAGTGTCGTCATCGTGTTCATGGGGAGGCAACGGAATGCGTCGTGTTCATGGGGAGGCAACGAAATGCGTCGTGTTCATCGGGAGGGCTTGGATGGAACAGGCGATGGAAACGAGGCCTGGCGTACTGCAGAACGGAGGAAATGGCCTTGTGTTCGACCGACCATGTTTGAAATGGGATCCTGTTCATCGGGAGGGGTTTGGCGTACCGCAAAACAGAGGAAAACGGACCTCCTACGGCCAAAGCGAGGGTCCTGTTGATCGGGAGGGGTGTGGCGTACCGCAAAATGGACGGAACAGACTTGTGTTGGAGCGCTACGGTCGAAACGGGGGTCCTGTTCATCGGGAGGGGTGTGGCGTACCGCAAAACGGGACTCCACGGGATATTGTTCATCTCCACCGTCGACCTCCTCCAGCCTCCACGGGCTCCTGTTCATCCAGCCTCCACCGCGTGCTACTCCACCGGCTACTGTTCAACCACCCCTCCACGGTCTACTATTCATCCAGCCCTCCACACCACGGGGTCCTGTTCAACCACCCCTCCACGGGCACCCCTCCACGGTCTACTGTTCATCCAGCCCTCCACACCACGGGGTCCTGTGCAACCACCCCTCCACCGTCTACTGTTCATCCAGCCCTCCACACCACGGGGTCCTATTCATCCACCCCTCCACGGGCACCCTTCCACCGTCTACTGTTTATCCAGCCCTCCACCACACCACGGGGTCCTGTTCATCCAGAGGCAACACCACCGCTCACTGTTCATACAAACCCCCCCGCAACACTCACTGTTCATCCCATCGATCGACTTCAGTTAGCAGCAGTAGCGAAGGAATCACTCGATTGGGTTCAGTTAACAGCCATCGATCGATCGCTCGGGTTCAGTAACGCGTAGCCTTCAGTGCAATCGCTCTGGTTCAGTTAGATCCCAATGCCTCGCTCGGGTTCAGTTAGAGCCAACGCCTCGCACACACACGCGCGTACGTTAACGAGAGAAACGCGCATCGCTCGGCCCCCGACCTCCCACCATAACCGGGAACTCCCCGAAATTTTCCACCACCTCGCTTCTACCATGGTTTTTTCCATCATGGACGCCCCAAAGAATGTCATGCAGCTGCGTCTCCGGCCCGCCCAGGACGAAAATCCCATTTTCTATCATGATTTTTTGTCATAGAAGTAGGAGCCCACCACATCTATGATGATACCGGGTTTTGTCACAATTATCGTCATAGAAGTGTCATATGTATGATAGAAATTTTTTTCGTTCGGCCCAGAATGTGACGGATGTGTCTTTTTTTTGTAGTGTGCCCGCACACAAGTGAAGGGGTACAAAGAGGGCCCCTACTTTTGTACACCGACAGGAGCCCCCGGGCCTGGGCCACATATAAGCGAGGGGCATTATTGGGCCAGGCATCGACATCGGGCATTTGGGAACTCGCCTAAGGTGTTGCGTGGAGAGCTCCTTCGATGACGAAACCTCATCCTCGGGCGAGAGTGATGAGGAGTACAGCGACAGTGACAACGAGGGCATCAAGCAGAAGGTCTCTGATTCCGACTCCGGTAGACCGCATTGCCCTCCTCCCTTGGCCTCGCGCCTTGCCGGGGGGTCTTCCTCATCAAGCTCTCCATCGGCGCATTCCACGTCGCCTCCTTTTTCCCTTGACCTGTCGCACCTGGGAGGAAAAGGGAAAGAACGGGGATCACGGGGCACTTATCTCTTTTTAGTCTTTAAGCCTGCGGGCACTTGTCAGATTTAAACTTTGTAATCCCCTTGCTCATGTTTACATTCCATATGAGTTGTACTTGTTTGAAACGTATGAATGAAAGGGGGGCTTGCCAGGTTCTTTTGTGAGTGAGCAAGGCTGACACCAAGGAACGAGTCCTTGTTATCTTCAGATAAGAACTGTTGCCCGACAGCGGACCTTGCCGTCCTCTTACTTCATAGCTCGACCATACTCACGCTCTTGGCGGAGGCAGGGGCGAAGTAGGATTATGCCTTTCGTTTGTTTCCTTGTCACCGCAACTACAACCAAGTTCTGGCCCAAAGGAAAGTTCTTGGGCATAGGAAAGGGGGAGCACGGTGGCCCGGGAACAAAGTAAGTCTCATACATCCAAGTCCCATACGGAAATGCATAACAGGAGATAAAAGACTTATCTAGATCTGCAGCCCCTAGCAACCTTGGCTTGTCGTGGTCGGACACTTGAATCTGCAGCCCCCGTTAATGGCTTGCCGGGGTTGAGGATGTCGGTCCGTCTCCCGACTCTTAAATGGTTTGGCAGAAATGCCTGTGCAGCCTGCGAACCAAAGAAAAGGACAGAAAGGACAGAAAGACACATGATAACCCACAAGTATAGGGGATCGCAACAGTTTTCGAGGGTAGATTATTCAACCCAAATTTATTGATTTGACACAAGGGGAGCCAAAGAATATTCTCAAGTATTAGTAGCTGAGTTGTCAATTCAACCACACCTGGATAACTTAATATCTGCTGCAAGGTATTTAGTAGAAAAGTAATATGATAGTAGTGGTAATGGTACCAAAAGTAATATTTTGGGGTTTTATAGTGATTGTAACAGTAGCAACGGAAAAGTAAATAAGCGAAGAACAATATATGAAAAGCTCGTAGGCATTGGATCGGTGATGGAGAATTATGTTGGATGCGATCGATCATGCAACAGTTATAACATAGGGTGACACCGAACTAGCTCCAGTTCATCAATGTACTGTAGGGATGTATTCCGAATATAGTCATACGTGCTTATGGAAAAGAACTTGCATGACAAATTTTGTCCTACCCTCCCGTGGCAGCGGGGTCCTATTTGAAACTAAGGGATATTAAGGCCTCCTTTTAATAGAGTACCGGACCAAAGCATTAACACATAGTGAATACATGAACTCCTCAAACTACGGTCATCACCGGTAATGGTCCCGATTATTGTCACTTCGGGGTTAACGGATCATAACACATAATAGTTAACTATAGACTTGCAAGATAGGATCAAGAACTCTCATATATTCATGAAAACATAATAGGTTCAGATCTGAAATCATGGCACTCGGGCCCTAGTGACAAGCATTAAGCATAGCAAAGTCATAGCCACATCGATCTCAAAACATAGTGGATACTAGGGATCAAACCCTAACAAAACTAACTCGATTACATGATAAAACTCATCCAACCCGTCACCGTCCAGCAAGCCTACGATGGAATTACTCACGCACGACGGTGAGCATCATGAAATTGGTGATGGAGGAAGGTTGATGATGACGATGGAGACGGATTCCCCTCTCTGGAGCCCTGAACGGACTCCAGATCAACCCTCCCGAGAGAGTTTAGGGCTTGGCGGCGGCTCCGTATCGTAAAATGCGATGAATCCTTCTCTCTGATTTTTTTTCTCCCCGAACACGAACATATGGAGTTGGAGTTGAGGTCGGTGGAGTGTCAGGGGGCCCACGAGACAGGGGGGCGCGCCCCCCACCCTCATGGTCAGGGTGTGGGCTCCCTGACGTGGATTCTTATTCCAGAATTTTTTATATATTCCAAAAATAATCTCCGTTGATTTTCAGGTCATTCCGAGAACTTTTATTTCTGCACAAAAATAACACGATGGCAATTCTGCTAAAAACACCGTCAGTCCGGGTTAGTTCCATTCAAATCATGCAAGTTAGAGTCCAAAACAAGGGCAAAAGTGTTTGGAAAAGTAGATACGACGGAGACGTATCAACTCCCCCAAGCTTAAACCTTTTCTTGTCCTCAAGCAATTCAGTTGATAAACTGAAAGTGATAAAGAAAAACTTCTACAACCTCTATTTGCTCTTGTTGTTGTAAATTGTAAAGCCAGCATTGAAGTTTTCAACAAAGATTATGAACTAACCATATTCACAATAACATTTAGGTCTCATGTTTACTCATATCAATGGCATAATCAGCTAGCGAGCAATAATAACAAATCTCGGATGACAACACTTTATCAAAACAATCATGATATGATATAACAAGATGGTATCTCACTAGCCCTTTCTGAGACCACAAAACATAAATGCAGAGCACCTTTAAAGATCAAGGGCTAACTAGACATTGTAATTCATGGTAAATTAGATCCAGTCATGGTCATACTCAATGTAAACTAACAGTAATGGATGCAAATGACAGCAGTGCTCTCCAATTGGTGCTTTTTAATAAGAGGATGATGACTCAACATAATAGTAAATAGATAAGCCCTTCACAGATGGAAGCAGGGATTTGTAGAGGTGCCAGAGCTCGGTTTTGAAATAGAGATGAATAATATTTTGAGCAGTATACTTTCATTGTCAACATAACAACCGAGAGATCTCGATATCTTCCATGCTACACACATTATAGGCGGTTCCTAAGAAGAATGGTAAAGTTTATACTCCCGCACCACCAACAAGCATCAATCCATGGCTTGCCTGAAACAACGAGTGCCTCCAACTAACAACAATCCTGGGGGATTTTTGTTTGCAATTATTTTGATTTGATTTGAGCATGGGACTGGGCATCCCGGTGACCAACCATTTTCTCATGAATGAGGAGCGGAGTCCACTCCTCTTGAGACTAACCTACCTAGGATGGAGGATACAAACATCCCTAGTTGATACATGAGCTATTCGAGCATACAAAACAAAATGTTAATTTGAAGGTTTCGAGTTTGGCACATACAAATTTACTTGGAACGGCAGGTAGATACCGTATATAGGAAGGTATGGTGGACTCATATGGAATAACTTTGGGGTTTATGGAGTTGGATGCACAAGCAGTATTCCCGCTTAGTACAAGTGAAGGCTAGAAAAATATTGGGAAGCGACCAACTAGAGAGCGACTACAGTCATGAGCATGCATTAAAATTAATCAACACTGAATACAAGCATGGGTAGGATATAATGCACCATGAACATAAATATCATAGAGGCTATGTTGATTTTGTTTCAACTACATGCGTGAACATGTGCCAAGTCAAGCCACTCGAATCATTCAAAGGAGGATACCACCCTATCATACCACATCACAACCATTTTAATAGCATGTTGGCACGCAAGGTAAACCATTATAAACTCCTAGCTAATTAAGCATGGCATAAGCAACTAAAATCTTTAATTGTCATTGAAAATATGTTTCTTTCATAATAGGCTGAATCAAGAATGATGAACTAATCATATTTACAAAAACAAGAGAGGTCGAGTTCATACCAGCTTTTCTCATCTCAATCAGTTCATCATATATCATCATTATTGCCTTTCACTTGCACGACCGAATAGTGTGGATAATAATAATAGTGCATGTGCAATGGACTAAGCTGGAATCTGCAAGCATTCAATTCAAGAGAGAAGACAAGGTAATATGGGCTCTTTGTTAGATCGACAATAATGCATATAATAGCCACTCAACATTTTCATTATGGTCTTCTCCTCTCGACCCCCAAAGGAAAGAAAAGAAACAAAACTATTTACACGAGAAAGCTCCCAACAAGCAAAAGAAGAACAAGAAATCTTTTGGGGGTTTCCTTTCAATTACTACTACTACAGGCATGGAAAGTAAACTAGCTAAAATCTACAACTAATTTTTTGGTTTTTCTTAAGGTTTTTCAAACACACAAGAAGGAAGCGAGAAAATAAAAATAAACTAGCATGGATGATACAACGAAAAAGTATGAGCACCGACAATTGGCATGAGAGTTTGAACATAAATATAATGTCGGTGAGAGATACGTACTCCCCCAAGCTTAGGCTTTTGGCCTAAGTTGGTCTATGCCCATGGATCAAAATTGTAGCTAGGGTCGTATTGAGAAGGGTCCTCAGATTGCCACTGGCTGGCGATCTCCTCCGGATTCCACTGATAAACAAACTGACGGTGAGGGTCAGAATGTGGCTCCAGCTCTGCAGCTGACATCTGGCTCTAGTAGGCATGAATGTCCTCCGGTGGAACAAGGTACTTGCCTGAAAATATGTCAAACAAAGAGGGTGCAGGCAAGGTAATAAACTCACAATAATTTTTGTTAAATATCAATCTATATTTAAGTGTCTTATTCTTATCCTTAACAATAAACTCATGTGCTACCATGCTCTTATAACCTAGAGCAATAGGAGGCGGCAACTTTTCTTCTTTCACATAATGCCTGATAGGTATGTTAAAGTGTGCAGCAAGGCGCGAGGCAAAGATGCCTCCGAGGACGGGCCCCTTTGTACGGTTCAGATTTAACCGTCTAGCAACAATAGCGCCTAAGCTGAAAGTAGTATCATGAAACAAGGCGTGGCGCAAAATAGCAATATCAGGAGCACTAAGGTTCCACAGTTCCCGCGGCCAATTAAGCATCTACTAGCAAATTTTGCGAAGTAACGTAAAACAAGAAAATGTATGCTAGTGATTCTCACATCGGAAACTTTCCTCGTTTCCCCTACAGCAATCATATCAATAAATCCCTCCACATCATTATGATGTGGTTCCTCTATGCTGCCCTCAAAGGGTATCAAACAGACCCGGCAAAAATCATAAAGTGATATCTCCTTATGCTCATCATATAAATAAAATTCCACTAAAGGTGTTGATCTCCCAGCATGGAAATGAAAATTTTGCACAAAGATATTGGTGAGTAAGAGGTACTGTTCACAGTGGTCGTGGAGGAAGGCGGTGAGGCCTGCATTCTCAGCCAAATTATAAAAATCTTCATAAATCTCGGCCTCTTTCAAGACCTCATCACAAGGCCATTCACATGGTGGAACCTCCGCAGTACGAGGGAGATTATACTTGGGCTTCTTGTTCTCTTCACTTTGCTTATCCTTCGAGCTTCGGCTCGATGAGCCCCTCAAAAATCTCTTCATCTTTTTCTGAAAATTTCTGAAATTTTTAGTAACTTAAAATAAAAGTGAACCAAACTCAACAAAATTGATAGCAACTACTCCTACTAGTGCCTAGAGGCTATATCATGCATTAAAACTACTTTTGACCACATAAATTTGGCATGCAAGCTCAAGAACAGGGTCACCTAATCAGCAAAAATTGCAATAAATAAAGCACTAAAACAAATTGGACCATTGGAGGAGTCACATACCAAAGAACAATCCCCTAAAGCAGTTTTGTGAGAGGAGCTTTGAGCAAGGAGATCGAAAATGGCAGCAAGATGAGCTAGAACTCGGGTTTGAGCTGGCTATTGATTTTTTTGGGAGGAAGAAGGAGTGTGTGGTGGCTGGAATAAGTGGAGGGGACCCATGTGGGGTCCATGAGGCAGGGGGTGCACCCAGGGGGGCGCCCTCCACCCTCGTGGGCACGTGGCTGCTCCCCGTGCTATATTTTCAGTGCCAGATATCCTCAGATATTCTAGAAAAAAAATCATATTTAAATTTCAGGGCATTTGGAGAACTTTTATTTTCGGGGTATTTTTTATTGCATGGATAATTCAGAAAAACATACAGGAAATACTATTTTTGCTTTATTTAATATAAATAACAGAAAGTAAAAAGAGGGTACAGAGAGTTGTTCTTTCTAACTTCATCCATCTCATGCTCATCAAAAGGAATCCACTAACAAGGTTTATCAGGTCTTGTTAACAAACTCATTCCGAATCGCATGAAACTAGAGAAATTTCGAATAACACTAGGTTATGTCAAGAGGGATATGCACATCCCCAACAATAAGAATATCATATTTCTTTTGACAGTAGGAAGAGGAAATTCAAAACCTCCAATAGTAATTGTTGAAATTTTTCCAATAGAATTGATACTGTGGACTTGAGGTTGTTTCCTCGGAAAGTGTACCGAATGCTCATTACCATTAACATGAAAAGTGATATTGCCTTTGTTGCAATCAATAACAGCCCTTGCAGTATTCAAAAAGGGTCTTCCAAGAATAATAGACATACTATCGTCCTCGGGAATAACAAGAATAACAAAGTCTGTTAAAATAGTAATGTTTGCAACCACAACAGGCACATCCTCACAAATACCGATAGGTATAGCAGTTGATTTGTCAGCCATTTGCAAAGATATTTCACTAGGTGTCAACTTATTCAAATCAAGTCTATGATATAAAGAGAGAGGCATAACACTAACACCGGCTCCAAGATCACATAAAGCAGTTTTAACATAGTTTCTTTTAATGGAGCATGGTATAGTTGGTACTCCTGGATCTCCAAGTTTCTTTGGTATTCCACCCTTAAAAGTATAATTAGCAAGCATGGTGGAAATTTCAGCTTCCGGTATCTTTCTTTTATTAGTAACAATTTCTTTCATGCATTTAGCATAAGGGTTCATTTTAAGCATATCAGTCAAACGCATATGCAAAAAGATAGGCCTAATCATTTCAGCAAAGCGCTCAAAATCCTCATCATCCTTTTTCTTGGATGGCTTAGGAGGAAAAGGCATGGTTTTTTGAACCCATGGTTCTCTTTCCTTACCGTGCTTCCTAGCAACAAAGTCTCTCTTATCATAACGTTGATTCTTTGATTGTGGGTTATCAAGATCAACAGCAGGTTCAATTTCTACATCATTATCATTGCTAGGTTGAACATCATCATTAACATTATCACTAGGTTCACGTTCATTACCAGATTGTGTTTCAGCATCAGAAATAGAAATATCATTGGGATTCTCAAGTGTGTCAACAACAGGTTCACTAGAAGCATGCAAATTCCTATCATTTTTCCTTTTCTTCCTCTTAGAAGGACTGCGTGCATCTACATTAGTTCTTTGAGAATCTTACTCAATTCTCTTAGGATGGCCCTCGGGATACAAAGGTTCCTGAGTCATTTTACCACCTCTAGTCATAACTCTAACAGCATTATCATTCTTCTTATTATTTAATTCATTGAGCAAATCATTATGAGCTTTAAGTACTTGTTCTACTTGAGTGGTAACCATCGAAGCATGTTTACTAATAAGTTTAAGTTCACCTTTAACATTAGTCATATAATCACTCAAGTGTTCTAGCATATCAGCATTGTGTTTCAATTGTCTACCAACATAAGCATTGAAGTTTTCTTGCTTAACCATAAAGTCATCAAACTCATCCAAGCACGGGCTAGCAAACTTAGTAAATGGGATTTCACATTTATCAAATCTATAGAGAGAATTTACCTTTACTACCTGTGTCGGGTTATCAAGACCATATATTTCTTCAATAGATGGTAAATTCTTAACATCTTTAGCTTTAATACCTTTTTCTTTCATAGATTTCTTTGCCTCTTGCATATCTTCAGGACTGAGAAATAGAATACCCTTTTCTTCGAAGTTGGCTTAGGAGTTGGTTCAGGAAGTGTCCAATTATTTTCATTAGTCAACATATTATTCAATAACAATTCAGCTTGATCAACAGTTCTTTCCCTGAAAACACAACCAACACAACTATCTAGGTAATCTCTAGAAGCATCGGTTAGTCCATTATAAAAGATATCAAGTATTTCATTTTTCTTGAGAGGATGATCAGGCAAAGCATTAAGTAATCGGAGAAGCCTCCCCCAAGCTTGTGGGAGACTTTCTTCTTCAATTTTCACAAAATTATATATTTCCCTCAAAGCAGCTTGTTTCTTATGAGCGGGGAAATATTTAGTAGAGAAATAATAGATCATATCCTGGAGACTACACACACAACCAGGATCAAGAGAATTAAACCATGTTTTAGCATCACTCTTTAATGAGAACGGAAACAACTTAAGGATATAATAATAGTGAGTTTTCTCATCATTAGTGAACAGGGTGGCTATATCATTTAATTTAGTAAGATGTGCCACAATAGTTTCAGATTCATAGACATAAAAAGGATCAGATTCAACCAAAGTAATTATCTCAGGATCGACAGAGAAATCATAATCCTTATCAGTAATAAAGATAGGTGAAGTAGCAAAAGCAGGGTCATATTTCATTCTAGCATTCAAAGACTTTTCTTTAAGCTTAGCTAATAATTTCTTAAGATCAGATCTATCATTGCAAGCTAAGAACTCTCTAGTAGTTTCTTCATCCATAACATAACCCTCAGGAACAACAGGCAATTCATAGCTACGGGGAGAATCTTCATCATCACTTTCATCAATATTATCAGTTTCAATAATTTCATTCTCTCTAGCCCTAGCAAGTTGTACATCGAGAAATTCACCTAGTGGCACAGTAGTATCAAGCATAGAAGTAGTTTCATCACAAGTATCATGCAAAGCAGAAGTGGCATCATCAATAACATGCGACATGTCAGAATAAATAGCAGGTGTGGGTGTCGCAAGTTTACTCAAAACAGAAGGTGAACCAAGTGCAAAGCTAGATGACAGTTCCTTACCTCCCCTCATAGTTGAGGGAAAAATCTTGGTTCTTTGATCTTTCAAGTTCTTCATAGTGACCAGTAGATATAAATCCCAAGTGACTCAAAGAATAGAGGTATGCTCCCCGGCGACAGCGCTAGAAAATAGTCTTGATAACCCACAAGTATAGGGGATCGCAACAGTTTTAGAGGGTACAGTATTCAACCCAAATTTATTGATTCGACACAAGGGGAGCCAAAGAATATTCTCAAATATTAGCAGTTGAGTTGTCAATTCAACCACACCTGGATAACTAAATATCTGCAGCAAGGTATTTAGTAGCAAAGTAATATGATAGTGGTGGTAACGGTAGCAAAAGTAATATTTTGGGGTTTTATAGTGATTGTAATAGTAGCAACAAAAAAGTAAATAAGCAAAGAACTATATATGAAAAGCTCGTACACATTGGATCGGTGATGGATAATTATGTCGGATGTGATCGATCGTGCAACAGTTATAACATAGGGTGACATAGAACTAGCTCCAGTTCATCAATGTAATGTAGGCATGTATTCCGAATATAGTCATACGTGCTTATGGAAAAGAACTTGCATGACATCTTTTATTTTTACCCTCCCGTGGCAGCGGGGTCCTATTGGAAACTAAGGGATATTAAGGCCTCCTTTTAATAGAGTATCAGACCAAAGCATTAACACATAGTGAATACATGAACTCCTCAAACTACGGTCATCACCGGTAATGGTCCCAATTATTGTCACTTCGGGGTTAACGGATCATAACACATAACAGGTAACTATAGACTTGCAAGATAGGATCAAGAACTCTCATATATTCATGAAAACATAATAGGTTCAGATCTGAAATCATGGCACTCGGGCCCTAGTGACAAGCATTAAGCATAGCAAAGTCATAGCAACATCAATCTCAGAACATAGTGGATACTAGGGATCAAACCCTAACAAAACTAACTCGATTACATGATAAATCTCATCCAACCCATCACCGTCCAGCAAGCCCACGATGGAATTACTCACGCACGGCGGTGAGCATCATGAAATTGGTGATGGAGGAAGGTTGATGATGACGATGGCGATGGATTCCCCTCTCCGGAGCCCCGAACGGACTCCAGATCAACCCTCCCGAGAGAGTTTAGGGCTTGGCGGCGGCTCTGTATCGTAAAACGTGATGAATCCTTCTCTCTGATTTTGTTCTCCCCGAACACGAATATATGGAGTTGGATTTGAGGTCGGTGGAGCGTCAGGGGGCCCACGAGGCATGGGGGCACACCCAGGGGGGTAGGCGCGCCCCCACCCTCGTGGATAGGATGTGGTCCCCCTGACGTGGATTCTTCTTCCAGTATTTTTTATATATTCCAAAAATAATATCTGTTGATTTTCAGGTCATTCCGGGAACTTTTATTTCTGCACAAAAATAACACCATGGCAATTATGCTGAAAACATCGTCAGTCCGGGTTAGTTCCATTCAAATCATGCAAGTTAGAGTCCAAAATAAGGGCAAAAATGTTTGGAAAAGTAGATATGATGGAGATGTATCAACACACACTCGACCTCTATGCTAGGGGTTAGTTGCCGCTGAGCACTATCGACCCTAACAAAGAGAGAGACTCAACCTAGCATGCATGCTAAGACTTAGGGCGCCAGCGATTCATTTATTTATGCTCGGGGTCTGCGCCTGGCTCCGTACAAAGGGTTACATGCCTTGCCGGCAAGGCTTGTATGAAAGGTGGTTTGCCGAGAGGCCTGGCAACCGCGCCTCATGTGTAAGACTTACGAAGATGTTTGATGTTCCAGGAGTTGCTCACTGGAATACCATCTTCAGTCTCCAAGCGGACTACGCCAGGCCTAGTGACTCGCATTACCCGATAAGGGCCTTCCCACTCCGGCGTCAACTTGTTGGAATTCTTGGCTGACTGAAAGCACCGAAGAACAAGGTCGCCTTCCTCAAAATTTTGGGCATGAACCTTGCGGCTATGGTAGCGGCGCAAGGCTTGCTGGTAGCGTGCAGCTCGCACAGCCGCCCGAAGACGATCTTCCTCAAGGAGCGTCGCTTCATCTTGCCGCAACTGCTCTTGCTCGAGCTCATCATAGGCGAGCACTCGAGGTGACCCGTATGTGAGTTTCATGGGGAGAACTGCTTCTTCCCCATATACCAGGGCAAAGGGCGCCTGTTCGGTGGCTCGATTTGGCATCGGTCTGATCGACCAAAGAACCACCGGCAACTCATCAATCCAGCGCCTTCCACACTTGTGCAGCCTGTCAAAAGTCTTTGTCCTCAAGCATCGCAGTACTCCAGCATTTGCCCTCTCCGCCTGGCCGTTGCTCCATGGGTGCGCCATTGAAGCGAAACAGACCTTGCTACCGAGGTCCTGGATGTACTGCATGAAGGTGTGGCTCGTGAACTTCGTGTCGTTGTCGGTGATGACCCTGTTCGGCACACCAAAACGGCAAACTAGCCCCTTGAAGAACTTGACGGCCGACTGTGCTGTCACCTTCATCACTGCTTCCACTTCAGGCCACTTTGTGAACTTGTCGATTGCGACGTACAAGTACTGAAACCCCCGACAGCGCGGGGGAAGGGGCCTAGTATGTCGAGCCCTCGGACTAAAAATGGCCAGGAGAGAGGGATTATTTGAAGGGCTTGAGTTGGTTGATGAAGCTTCTTTGAATGGAACTGGCACGCTTCACACTTGGTTACTAGTGCAGCTGCATCCTGGAGGGCTGTGGGCCAAAAGAAACCTTGCCGGAATGCCTTGCCAGCAAGGGCTCTCGACCCTATGTGGGAGCCACATACGCCTCCATGTATCTCTGCCAACAGCTCCAATCCGTCCTCTTGATGAATGCACTCCAGCTTCACACCGTTTGGCCTCCTTCTATATATGATATTATCCACAAACTGGTACATGTTTGACCGATGGGCTACTCTTTCTGCTTCTTCATGTTCCTCAGGGAGTTCCCCTGTTTGGAGGAAACGGACGGTGTGTTGCGCCCATGCTGGAGCCTGGGGCTCGACAGTGAGGACTAAAGGCTCTTGTTCGGCCGTAGGGGCAGCCGTCTCTACGCTCAGGGCCTGAGGCCCTGCTAGAGGTGGTTGCCCCTCGGCAAGCTTGGGGTACCCGGCAACCTCCTTGCCGATGGATCCTGGGAAATCGGCGGGAAGGTACTTGCCGGGGCTTGTCTTCCTTCGCTTGTTCTGCCCTGCTGATGGCTCAACGGATGGCTGAATTAACTGAAGTACAAAGGTACCTGGTTCGACAAGCAACTTGAGGGTAGCGCATTTCTACAGGTCGTCGGCAATGTTGTTCTCCGCTCGGGGAACATGCTCTGCCTGTAGGCCATCAAAACGTTCTTCCAACTTCCTCACTTCCTTCACGTAGGCTTCCATCAATGGGCTCTAGTAATCCTTGTTAACTTGCTTGACGACGAGCTGTGAATCACCTCTGACGATGAGCTTCGTGATTCCGAGGTCTGCCGCGATCCTAAGACCGGCAAGAAATCCCTCGTACTCCACCGTGTTGTTTGTTGATTTTTCCTGGGGAAAGTGCATCTGGATCATGTACTTGAGGTGCTCTCCGATGGGTGCGACAATTAGCACACCGGCACAAGCACCTTGCAGTAAGAAAGCTCCATCATAGTACATAATCCAATCATGGTACGTCTCCTTGTTGGGAAGGGCGGTCTCTTGAATCTCTTCGTCGGGCATCGGAGTCCATTCTGCTGTGAACTCTGCCAAGGCTCGGCTCTTAATTGTCGAAGTACTTTCAAAATTGAGGCCAAAGCTTGACAGCTCCAATGCCCACTCCACAATCCTCCCTGTCGCATATGGGTTGTGCAAAATCCGTTGCAAAGGGAGGTGGGTGACGACGGTGATCTCATGTGCTTGGAAATAGTGGAGCAGCTTTCTCGAGGCCATGAGGAGGCTGAAAAGTAGCTTCTATATACCAGAATATCTTGATTTAGCCCCCTGCAAGAGGGAACTGACAAAATAAATGGGGTGCTGCACCACCTTCTTCTTTTGTCCCACTTCACCCATCTGCTCAGACTCTGCCTTGCCAGGATCAGGCCTTGCCGGCATCAGGCTCTGCTGGGGAGGGCCCCAGCCCGCCATCCGACGACTCTACTGCTACTGCTGCTTCTTCCTCAAGTTCCCTCTACGCCACTAGCGCAGCACTGACCACTTGATTCGTTGCTACTAAGTACAGCAGCAACGGCTCTTGCGGTTTAGGCACGACTAGTATTGGCGTGGAGGAAAGGTACCTCTTCAGATCTTGCAGTGCTGCCTCTGCCTCCAGAGTCCACTTTATTGGACCCTCCTTTTTCAAAACTTTTAAAAAGGGGAGGGTGTGCTCAGTAGATTTGGAGATGAACCTACTCAGGGCAGCAATGCAGCCGGCGAGCCTACGGACGTCTTTGACCAGTTTTGGTGCCTCAATCTGCTCGATTGTCTTGATCTTGTTGGGATTTGCTTCAATTTCGCGTTGAGACCCAAAGAACCCAAGAAGTTTGCCGGAGGGCACACCGAACACGCACTTCTCTGGGTTGAGCTTGAGGTTGATCTCGCGCAGATTTGCAAATGTTTCTTCTAAATCTTGCACGAGCGTGGCCCTGTCCTTGGTTTTGACCACTATGTCGTCCATATAAGGTTCCATATTTCTATGTAGTTGGGGCTCAAAACAAATCTGGACTGCTCGGGCAAACGTCGAACCAGCGCTCTTCAACTCAAAAGGCATTCGTACAAAACAGTACTTACCACATGGGGTGATGAACGCTGTTTTTTCTTTGTCTTCCTTCATCATGAAGATCTGGTGGTATCCTGAATAGGCGTCGAGTAATGATAGTTGGTCACACCCGGCAGTGGATTCCACAATCTGGTCAATGCGTGGCAGAGGGAAAGGATCCTTTGGACGGGCTTTATTGACATCTGTGTAGTCAATACATAGCCTCCATTTCCCATTTGCCTTACGCACACCGGATTGGCCAAGCTGTGGAGCACTCTTCTAACCAGGCATGTCGCCTCCAACTTCCTGATCTCCTTGATGATGAACTCTTGTCACTCCAAAGCTTGCTTCTTGACTTTTTGCTTGATGGGCCATGCATGTGGAAAACGGCAAGATGGTGCTCAATGACCTCCCTGGGAATGCCGGGGATGTCGGATGCTTTCCATGCAAACACATCGACATTTGCCCACAGGAAGGCGACGAGCATGCTTTCCGATTTGCTGTCGAGGGTGCAGCTTATGGTGAAAGCCCCGCCCGTGCCGTCCTCCTTGACGGACACCTTCTTGGTTTCTGGTGGTGCAGCCTTGGACTTCTTGCTCTTGCCGGTGGAGCTCTTTAGCACGTCCTCGACGGGAGCGTCCTACCTCTTGAGCACTGCGTTGGTTTTCCCTTGAAGAGGAAAGGGTGATGCAGCAAAGTAGCGTAAGTATTTCCCTCAGTTTTTGAGAACCAATGTATCAATCCAGTAGGAGGCCGCGCACAAGTCCCTCGCACCTACACAAACAAATAAATCCTCGCAGCCAACGCGATAAGGGGTTGTCAATCCCTACACGGTCACATACGAGAGTGATATCTGATAGATATGATAAGATAATATTTTTGGTATTTTTATGATAAAGAGACATAAAAGATGCAAGTAAAATAAATGGCAAAGGAAATATCTAAGTATTGGAAGATTAATATGATTGAAGATAGACCCGGGGGCCATAGGTTTCACTAGTGGCTTCTCTCAAGAGCATAAGTATTTACGGTGGGTGAACAAATTACTGTTGAGCAATTGACAGAATTGAGCATAGCTATGAGAATTTCTAGGTATGATAAAGTATATAGGCATCACGTCCGAGACAAGTAGAGCGACTCCTGGCTGCATCTACTACTATTACTCCACACATCGATCGCTATCCAGCATGCATCTAGAGTATTAAGTTCAAGAGAACAGAGTAACGCTTTAAGCAAGATGACATGATGTAGAGGGATAAACTCATGCAATATGATATAAACCCCATATTGTTATCCTCGATGGCAACAATACAATACGTGCCCCTACTGTCACTGGGAAAGGACACCGCAAGATTGAACCCAAAGCTAAGCACTTCTCCCATTGCAAGAAAGATCAATCTAGTAGGCCAAACCAAACTGATAATTCGAAGAGACTTGAAAAGATAACCAATCATACATAAAAGAATTCAGAGAAGATTCAAATATTGTTCATAGATAAACTTGATCATAAACCCAAAATTCATCGGTCTCAACAAACACACCGCAAAAGAAGATTACATCGAATATATCTCCACAAGAGAGGGGGAGAACTTTCTATTGAGATCCAAAAAGAGAGAAGAAGCCATCTAGCTAATAAATATGGACCCGTAGGTCTGAAGTAAACTACTCACACTTCATCGGAGGGGCTATGATGTTGATGTAGAAGCCCTCCGTGATCGATGCCCCCTCCGGCGGAGCTTCAGAAAAGGCCCCAAGATGGGATCTCGTGGATACAGAAAGTTACGGCAGTGGAATTAGGGTTTTGGCTCCGTCTCTGGTAGTTTGGGGTGCATAGGTATATATAGGAGGAAGGAGTACGTCGGTGGAGCAACAGGGGGCTCACGAGGGTGGAGGGCGCGCCTAGGGGGTAGGCGCGCCCCCTACCTCGTGCCTTCCTCGTTGATTGCTTGACGTAGGGTCCTAGTCCTCTGGATCATGTTCGTTCCGAAAATCACGTTCCCGAAGGTTTCATTTTGTTTGGACTCTGTTTGATATTCTTTTTCTGCGAAACCCTAAAATAGGCAAAAAAACAACAATTCTGGCTGGGCCTCCGGCTAATAGGTTAGTCCCAAAAATAATATAAAAGTGTATAATAAAGCCCAATAATGTCCAAAACAGAATATAATATAGCATGGAACAATCGAAAATTATAGATACGTTGGAGACGTATCAGAGCGCAGCACTCCGAAGAGGCACGCTTGCCGGGTGGGTGCAAGAGGTCTTGCCGGAAGGGGTCTTGCCGGCAGAGGTCTTGCCGGCCTTTTTCCTTCCCGGGGCTTGAGAGGCTGGAGTAAGTGCCTTGGCGGCAGTTGCTGCAACTGCCTCTCGATAGAATTGGTCGGCGCAGATGAGAGCGTCTTTCTTGTCAGAGGGGACGATGATGATGGTCAGTGGCCCCTGCATCTTCAGTGTGATGTAGGCGTAGTGTGACGCCGCCATGAACTTGGCCAACTGGGCGGCCAAGAATCCCATTGTATGGCAAGGGCATCTCGGCGACATTGAAAACGATCTTCTACATCCTATAGTTCAGCTTGCCCCCAAACGTAATGGGCAACGTGATTTTGACTTTTGGCTGGCTCCTTCTCGAGTTGACCCCTTGAAATGTGCCCGTCTCCTCGAGATCTCCATCCGGAATCTACAGGCTCTTGATCACAGCAGGCGAGATCAAGTTCAAACCGGCCCCACCGTCAACTAGCACTTTTGTCACCTTGAGGTTGCGTATTGTTGGTGAAACCAACAACGGAAAACACCCGACTGCAGTTGTGCGATCAGGGTGATCCTCGGTATCAAAAATGATGGGCGTGTGGGACCACTTCAGTGGCTTCTGGGCATCGAACGATGGCTCCGCCGCAGTGACCTCTCGTGCCCACTATTTTAGTTGGCGATGAGAGGTGTGCAACAAGGCGCCACCATTGACGCACATGGCCTCTGTAGCTTTCTGGAACTCATGCTCGCCGGACTCATCGTCCTTGTCGTGATCATCATCTTCCCCCTTCTTATCACGGCCCCGAGCAGGCCTTTCTTGTTGAGTATCTTTGCCGCGGCGACCTCCTTAGCTACCACGCTTATTGCCGGACCCCTCCGCACCATCCTGACCCTTCTCCTTGTCCCGCCTTTCATATTCGGCCTTCTGCTTTTCTACAAGCAGCTCAACCTGTCGGTAGTTCTGGAGGTCGTGGCCCTTGGTGCGGTGGATCTTGCAGTACTGCTTGTCGGAGCCTTCTGGCTTGTCGGCGGCCGCCAAGGCCCGGCAGGCGGTGCACCCGGCAACCTCCTTGCCGGGGTCATCTGCCTTGGCCTTCTTGGCAGCGTCGGGGTCGCCGGATCCCTCAACGGCAAGCACGATCTTGCTCTTACGCTTCTTGTTGCGGCGCCAGCCCTTCTTCATCGGGGCGGTGGCGTCTTCGTCCGTGGAGTCGGTTTCTGCACCGGCGTCCTCGCCGGGGTACTTCCTTCCTTCTTCAGCCCGAGCACATCTATCTGCCAGAACATAAAGTTCAGCTACATCCTTGACATAGCTCATTGCCAGCTCTTCACGCATATTACGGTTGTGTACGTTCTGATGGAACACAGTGATGACAGCGGCGGGATGAATATCTGGGATGGTGTATTGCACATGGCTGAATCTTTGTATGTACTTGCGCAGGGACTCACCATCCTTCTGGGGGATGACATGCAAATCGCTTGCCTGGCCATGAGCTTGGTGGCCTCCAGTAAAGGCACCAACAAACTCGTGGCATAGATCCGACCAGGAAGAGATGGAATCCACTGGCAGGTACATCAACCACGACATGACGTTGGGCTTAAGTGCCAACGGAAAGTAGTTGGCGAGCAACTTGTTGTCGCAAGCCCTAGCGGCTTGCATCACGATGGTGTAGATGCTGAGGAACTCCGATGGGTGAGTCTTTCCGTTGTACTTTTCCCCAACATCAGGCTTGAACGTGCGGTGGGAGGGCCACAGGAACTGCCGCATCTCTTGGGTAAAGGTCGGCAACCCACCTCATAAGGCAGGTCGCTAGAGCCCCCCGGCGCTGGGTGGTCCATAGCGGGCCCTACATGCCAACTGATGGCGCGCCTCCCGTCGTCGCTCGATGGTAGTCCAAGCGTCTTCCTGAGCTCGCTCTTGAAGAACTCGACGTTGGTCATGGCGGGTTTGCGGGTCGGACGACGCTGTGGAAACATTGTCACAGGCATCGGCCCGACGAGCCGGTGGCTGCTGTCGCGGCCGTGGGGGAGGGGAGTGCACTGTGGTCGCAGTGTCTCCGGTCCTCCCACCGCCGGCATGCACTGGCTCAACAGAACGCCGACATAAGGGTCCCGCTGGGAGTGATACGTCTCCAACGTATCTATAATTTTTGATTGCTCCATGCTATATTATCTACTGTTTTGGACATTATTGGGATTTATTATCCACTTTTATATTATTTTTGGGACTAACCTATTAACTGGAGGCCCAGCCCAGAATTGTTGTTTTTTTGCCTATTTTGGGGTTTCGAAGAAAAGGAATATCAAATGGAGTCCAAACGGAATGAAACCTTCGGGAATGTGATTTTCTCACCGAACATGATCCAGGAGACTTGGACCCTACATCAAGAAACAAAGGAGGCCACGAGGTAGGGGCGTGCCTACCTCCCCCCCCCCAGGCGCGCCATCCGCCCTCGTGGGCCCCCTGTTGCTCCAGCGACGTACTCCTTCCACATATATATACCTACGTACCCCCAAACGATCATATACGGAGCAAAAACCCTAATTCCACCGCTGCAACTTTCTGTATCCACGAGATCCCATCTTGGCGCCTGTTCTGGAGCTCCGCCGGAGGGGGCATCGATCATGGAGGGCTTCTACATCATTACCATAGCCCCTCCCATGAAGTGTGAGTAGTTTACCTCAGACCTACGGGTCCATAGTTATTAGCTAGATGGCTTCTTCTCTCTTTTTGGATCTCAATACAATGTTCTATCCCTCTCTTGTGGAGATCTATTCGATGTAATCTTCTTTTTGCGGTGTGTTTGTTGAGACCGATGAATTGTGGGTTTATGATCTCTGAATTCTTTTATGTATGATTGGTTATCTTTGCAAGTCTCTTCGAATTATCAGTTTGGTTTGGCCTACTAGATTGATCTTTCTTGCAATGGGAGAAGTGCTTAGCTTTGGGTTCAATCTTGCGGTGTCCTTTCCCAGTGACAGTAGGGGCAGCAAGGCACGTATTGTATCATATTGCATGAGTTTATCCCTCTACATCATGTCATCTTGCTTAAAGCGTTACTCTGTTCTCTTGAACTTAATACTCTAGATGCTTGCTGGATAGCGGTCGATGTGTGGAGTAATAGTAGTAGATGCAGGCAGGAGTCGGTCTACTTGTCTCGGACGTGATGCCTATATACACTACTAGGGAAAAGCCTAGCAGCAGCGCGGGTTTTGGGCGTATTAGTAGCGCCGGGACCGGCGCTACTAATAAGGCGCTACAGCTAACGTATAGCAGTAGCGCCTGTTGTCCCACGCTACTGCTATACATGAATAGCTGTAGCGCTCTTTATAAAAGGGCGCTGCTGATATTATCTGCAGCGCTGTTTACTAGGAAGCGCTACTGGTAAGGCGGCGCTACTGCTAAATTTTCCCCCTCTCCACTACTAGTTTTATTAGTTTTTTTTCCTACATATTTGTTTTGTATTTGAATAGGCTTTATACAATAATATTTAGCATATCATACACATACAAATGTAATCATAGCATATACATACAATTAGTCTCATCAAATCATGTCATCATCATAATCATCATCCAACACAAAGTGGTCTCTCGTCATCATCTCGAAAATAGCGATACAAGTCTCGATTACTTGCAAATACATCGTCATCCATCAAACAATGATATACGCGAGAAGAGCTATCACTTTGAGTACATGAGTTCGTATCCCTCTCTCGCATTAGCGTGAACCTAAACTAACTACTGCCTGTCGCTCGGAAACCGGAAACCGGTACACCTGGGCCTGACACTCCGGCCACTTCTCGTATATATACTCCTGGCTTAGCACTTCTTCGCCATCTATGATATATGCACCTGCATCGTCACATGAGTCGATGATATGCAACATATATAGTTAAGCAACAGAAAGAGACGGACTTGGCAAAAATAGAAACAACATATTATAAGCATAAAATAACAAAGTTCATCGTACCCCAAAATGACCTAACTAGAGTGATTTTCGCTAGTCGAGGAGGAGGACGGTTTAATTACATCACAAATAAAGTTTCACCGTGCATAACTCAAAGTTTTGTCATACAGAAAGTATGGACTAAACTGACACATTGTCATATATCGACAATCACTCCAACATGTCGTTCCATCCATCCAAGTCAGGGAGATAGTCCCCGAGCATAGTGAAAGGCTTCATGTCGAGACGCTGAGAGGCTATCCATGTTCAGACGTCTTCCCGCGACATTTGTCCTTCTCCGTAGAACATCCCTGTGTTTCCGATGACCTCCTTCATGATGATTTGGGCAAGTTCGCGCTGGATGTTATAGAACTCAGCTCGAAGTCGATGATCCTCGATATCTCCTATGTCCCTTTGCCCTTTGCAGAATATGGGCATCGCCGGATCTAGGTGACATGCGAAGGTTCTGGTGATCCCGTCTGTACTCCAGCATGTGGTGTAGGACATAGAATCCATCATTAAGAGAATTGTTCGGTTGCTGGATGCAGCAGAAGTCGGTCTTATGGCCGAAGGCGACCCTGCCGCCCCTTCTCTTCTTGTCCCTGACCTCTCCACCCCCTGCTTGGTAGTAAAACATAGCACTGTTGAGAACATCCTTGATGTGGGTGTAATCCATTTTGTGAATGTTCTTCGACGAGTCCAAGTAAAGAGCGTGGGAGAATCGGGGGTAGAGGATGATGAGGACGGTGCGCCCGCCGCTGCGCAAAATAAGTACACCTAAAATTAATTAGCCTCCACCGTGCAAATGAATGATTGAAATCGAAGGAAGGATAGCAGCGCGGATGACTTACACGGGATGATAAGGCACGAGAATCGCCTCCTTGTCCTTATTGGTGAGCATGAAACTGGCGATGTAATCCCTCGCGTATTCACGGTGCTTTGCGCAGACTCCCAAGAAGCCCTCGTGCATGTAGTATGGGTCAGCGACACAGATATGAGATATCTGCTCAACCCTGATGTAGTTCATGTGCAAGGCATAAAGGCGGACAAACGTAAAATCCAGCTTCTTCACGTGAAACATGTCGAATATGTAATCGAATCGGAGGAAGAACTTATCCGCGGGGAAGCTGTCGACGTACGACATTTGCCGCAGAACGTTAACCACGTAGAGTGGTTATACTGGATCTTTCGAGGTGATGAGGCCTTTCTCTACCCACAGCACATCGTCATGAAGTCTCCTTAGATCGCCGAATCTGGCCCGTAGCGCTGTTGCAGGTAGGATTGGTTGACCGGGGATATGCCATTTATCCGCATCAGGGATATCTATACGGTCCTGAAGCCGATGCTGCTGAGGTGGCTGGATCATAGAATCAGCTTTTTTGCCTTTCCTCGCTCTCTTCCTAGACTTCTTTACTACCGGAAGGTCGTCGATAATACGTTGAGACGGCAATTCAGGCACCGACTCACGATGCTCAAACCCTGAGGAGGCGCCAGTATAGACATACTGTTCAACGCCATTGTCGTCCTCATCCTCATCCATGGCGACGTCATCAGCGACTAATGGAGCCTCCTCCTTACCCCGTCCGCTATCACCCAACCCGACACCCGACGCTAATTGGGTAGGTGGGGTGTTGATGTTCATACCTTGCTGAGGCTGCATGCTCGTCGGTGTGCTCTCGGCCGCCTCCAGACAAAGCAGACTCTTTGGCCACAACAGCACCCACCCATTGCAACAATCACCAAGCCGCCGCGGTGTCTCATCGTCATCCCCCACTAGTATTGGAGGAGGCAAATTCTCGTGGCCCGGTTTGACACTGGCCATGGAAACCTTGAAGGCATTCGGGGGGATCGGTCGGCTGTGGAACAATGGTTCCTTCGGCTTCATTATCGTCGCCTTCCCCACATCGACCTCCTGGGCGCCGATGGTGTACAATATGGTGCATGGGGTTTCGTCGGCCTGCAAAGAAAAGTCCGCGACGTGAGACATCCGAAAGGCAACGAAAACGGGAGATTATACATTTATATTGAAGGGGGCCGGTGTGATAGATACCGTGAGGGCATCGAGCTCAGCCAAAGACGAAGCACCACCGAGCACGTCCGGTGCGGGAGTTGGTGCTGGTGCAACGCTAGTCGAGTTGCTCCCCAAGAAGTCAGCAAGGGGAAAGTCCTCTGCATTTTTTTCTGGATTTTGCCTTGTCCAAGTGATAACGCCCGTCACCAAGGAAGTAGACAAATCTGCAACCACCTGTTTTGCGGCAGCTACCGCTGTTGCGACTGTCTGAGATGATTTCTTCTCAACTGCAATCTCAACCTTCATGTCGATGTTTTCTTCAGTTAACCTCCGTCTTTCCTTTGTCTCCTCCGTGGATCTCACGGTAGTACTTCTTCCATGTGGCGCCGTCTCCGACACCGTGCACGCGTCCATACGACGGTCGAGTATCCACCGGTTGTCGTTTCAATATGTTCAACGCCCGGTTGAATGGAGTGTCCCACTTGGGCCTCGCCAATGCGTCAGACGGCGAGTCGCTTTCAGCCGCAATCCGGTGCTGCTCTCTCTGCAAAAGGCACAAGGATCGTTTACAAATATGACTAACGTGTGCAGTCGAATTGATCAGAAACTAAAATTACCAGTAGTCTCATGAACTGCGTAATGACCGGTGTTGTCTCGTAAACCTTCTTCACTAGGTCCCAACGGTGCCGGGCCCTGAGGACGTCACGCTCCTGTGGGATGGTGAAATCCGCCAAGGGGTCTGGGATGCCAAGACTCGCGGCTTCCGCGTCCTCCTTGGCCCATTTGGACCTCTTTCCGCCGTAACCACGGCTTCCGAGGTGGTGGCTCCCAATGTTCCTATCTTGAAGCCCCTTCATGTACTGAGACTTTTTGGCAGCTTCGGCCTCGCAAGCCTCCTTGAATATTTGAAACTGCTCTTCCATGATTGTCGGATTACCCTTTACAATCTCGGAGTAGGGTTCCTCCTTGTCGATGATCTTTGCTTTCACTCGATTTTTCCAGGCGGCCAACGCGTTGCTAAACTTGGTCATGGCGTGTTTGTTTATCTTCTTCATTGTCGGGTCCTCATCTGGATCTTCATAATCCTTCTCATTCCGGCCCGGGAACAAGAATATCTGGTGAAACTTCTTTAGGAGGGAGCTCCTCATATTTTCTATCTTCGGTAGTTTCTCATCGTTGATGGTGGCAGTTGTCCGTACGATGCAGCCTATTTGATTGTCGTAGCATCGACGCGCTTCCTCGGGCGCCTTTGGCACAAAATTGCCGTCGTCCACCTCCGTGACCACCAGTCTAGTAGTCTTGAGTTTGTTAGGAAGCCGTTGCCTCTTTGCTTTCAGTTCTACACCGGCTCCACTCCTTGAGGCAGCGCTGGTCTCAGTCTCAGCGCCGGTCTCGATGTCGGTCTGAGTCTCAGCACCGGTCTCAGTCTCAGCACCGGTCTGCGTGTCGGTCTCACTCCCCGATGCCATCGGTTGATCGTCGGCAAGGCTAAAAAATTCGTCTGCCACCCGGTAGACATCGTCGCAATTACCAGAACCCTGTCCTTCATCGTTGCTAGCCATGTTTCCTACGATTAAATCTAGTAAATTAATTCTAGACCTAATAAAATGAATAATGACATACAAAAGGCCTATGTTTTGTAGGAACGTTTACTCCTTCCTGGTGCGGCAAATCCCGGGCACTCGATATGTCCTAGTTTGTAGCACAAGTCATGCTGATATTCACGGAAAATTTCGGCACAACCTTTGCTAAAAAGTGGACAAATCGAGAACCTGAAATTTTCCAGAACGGAAATGAATCAACATTCCGGCAAAACATAGGCCACTCAGCTTCATTCCCTGGAAACAACAAAAGGCCACTTGGGCACAATCAAAACATGGGCAACACAATTGATGAATTTGCATATATCCTGACCACTTCAAATTTGCATGTCCTATAGCGTTTGACACTTCAAGAAAATCTACACAAATCATACATGCTCTCTCAAACTCAATTCAAAAACCAAATATAGATTATATGTAGTTAACTACTGAACTAAACTTTACTCTAAACTAACCCCTACTGCCCTAATTAACATCTAGTTAAACAAACTCAATTCAAAAACTAAACCCTACTGAACTAATTAACATCTACATTATCTACTACTTAACATTGTCTATTATTACCCTAACTAAAAACATCAACATTATCTACTACTTAACATTAACATCTATTAACTAAAAAGGATGGGTTGGGGCCAGGGATTACAGAGAGGGGAGAGACGGTGACGGGGAGGTGCTTGGCGACAGAGGTAGGGGCGGGGTGGGCGGGCTCAAGATCGGGACGAGGCAGTCTTGGGCGGCGGCGGTGAGGTCAAGGGCGGCCCGAGAGGCGGCGGCGTTGAGGCTGGGCGGCCTCGGGCGGCGGCCGTGAGGATGAGCGCGGCATCAACGCAGGCAGGAGATGGCGGCAAAGTGGGGGCGACGGCGAAGTGGGGGAGACGGCGGCGAAGCGAGGGATCGATTTGGGGGTGAAGTGGTGGCCGGGGGGGAACCATTTTTAATTTAGTCAAAAGTAACGGTAACGCGTTACAGAAAATGCGCTATAGCTAAGTTAGCTATAGCGCGTTTCAGAGAGCGCGCTACTGCTACGTCTTCATCATTTTTTCCCTTTTTCATTTATTTTTCTTTACATTTTATATTTTTCCTTTCTCCTTTTTCTATTTCTTTCATTTTCATTTACTTCTCTATTCGTTTTTCATTTCATTTTCTTTTCATTAGCAGTAGCGATTTACACATAAACGCACTGCTACAAGTTTATTAGCGGTAGCGCGGTTTTTGGAAGATCACTACTACTATGTGTAGCCCATCGGCCAAGTGATTGGAATTTTAGTAGTAGAGAGTTTTCGGTGAGACGCGCTACTGATATATGTCCATCTGCAGCGCGCTTATTTTGCACGCGCTACTGCTATCTAGCAGTAGCTTGCTCTTTTAACAAGCCCTACTGCTAAAGTTCTGTGTATAACGTTTTCCCTAGTAGTGATACATGATCATACCTAGATATTCTCATAACTATGCTCAATTCTGTCAATTGCTCAACAGTAATTTGTTCACCCACCGTAAATACTTATGCTCTTCAGAGAAGCCACTAGTGAAACCTATGGCCCCCGGGTCTATCTTCTATCATATTAATCTTCCAATACTTAGTTACTTGCATCTTTTATTTCTCTTTATCATAAAAATACCAAAAATATTATCTTATCATATCTATCAGATCTCACTCTCGTAAGTGACCGTGTAGGAATTGACAACCCCTTATCGTGTTGGTTGCGAGGATTTATTTGTTTGTGTAGGTGCGAGGGACTTGTGCATGGCCTCCTATTGGATTGATACCTTGGTTCTCAAAAACTGAGGGAAATACTTACGCTACTTTGCTGCATCACCCTTTCCTCTTCAAGGGAAAACCAACGCAGTGCTCAAGAGGTAGCAAGAAGGACTTCTGGCGCCGTTGCCGGGGAGGTTCGCGCAAGACAAGTCAAGATTTGACTCCCGACAATGAATCACTTGTGGCGCCGTAGGGGTTTTCATCATATTGCATGAGTTTATCCCTCTACATCATGTCATCTTGCTTAAGGCGTTACTCTGTTTTCATGAACTTAATACTCAAGATGCATGCTCGATAGCGGTCGATGAGTGGAGTAATAGTAGTAGATGCAGGCAGGAGTCGGTCTACTTGTCTCGGACGTGATGCCTACATACATGATCATACCTAGATAATCTCATATCTATGCTCAATTCTATCAATTGCTCAACAGTAATTTGTTCACCCATCGTAAAATACCTATGCTCTTGTGAGAAGCCACTAGTGAAACCTATGGCCCCCAGGTCTACACTACAAAAAAAATACACTTCCATGATGATACGTGTTTGTCACAGTAGGTCGCGTTTTTTGTCATGCATGTACATCCATGACATATTTATGACAGAATCTAGATAGTCATACCTGTGTTGTCATAGAAGTGTTCCATGACATTACCAAAATTATCATCATGGAAGTGTCCACTTCCATGACGATAAATCGCGCGTCACAGAAGTGCTTTCGTCAAGGGTGACCGACACGTGGCATCCACCGTAACGGAACGTCGTTAAGCTATTGGATCGGGTTTTAGATCTGATAACCCGTTAATAGCCCCGACCAATGGGGATTTTCCACGTGTAAAATCATCATTGGCTGGAGGAGACACATGTCAGGTCCGCGTTGGCACAGGTGTCACTGATCCAATGGGTGTGACGCGCCTATGATATGTTGACATGTGGATCGGCCCATTAAGTTTAAATGGGCCGGCCCAACTGAAGGCCCACAAGATTTTGCGGACCATAATGGTCCGGCCCAGCTAAAGGCCCACGAGATTTCGCGGGCCATAATGGGCTGGCCTAGCTAAAGGCCCGCAAGATTTTGCGGGCCATAATGGGCCGGCCCAGGTAAAGGGCCACAAGATTTTTGTGTGCCATAATGGGCCATCCCAGGTAAAGGCCCACAAGATTCTTGCGGATCATAATGGGCCGGCCCAGCTAAAGGCCCACGAGATTTC
>NC_053028.1:605888411-605943714 GCF_003073215.2 Triticum urartu
ATGTAGATGACATATTGTTGATCGGAAATGATACTGAATTTCTGAATAGCATAAAAGGATACTTGAATAAGAATTTTTCAATGAAAGACCTCGGTGAAGCTGCTTATATATTGGGCATCAAGATCTATAGAGATAGATCAAGACGCTTGATTGGACTTTCACAAAGCACATACCTTGATAAAGTTTTGAAGAAGTTCAAAATGGACCAGGCAAAGAAAGGGTTCTTACTTGTGTTACAAGGTGTGAAGTTGAGTCAGACTCAATGCCCGACCACAGCAGAAGATAGAGAGAAAATGAAAGGTGTTCCCTATGCTTCAGCCATAGGCTCTATCATGTATGCAATGCTATGTACCAGACCTGATGTGTGCCTTGCTATAAGTTTAGCAGGGAGGTACCAAAGTAATCCAGGAGTGGATCACTGGACAGCGGTCAAGAACATCCTGAAATACCTGAAAAGGACTAAGGATATGTTTCTCGTATATGGAGGTGAGAAACAGCTCGTCGTAAACGGTTACATCGATGCAAGCTTTGACACTGATCCGGATGACACTAAGTCACAAACTGGATACGTGTTTTTATTAAATGGTGGAGCTGTCAGTTGGTGCAGTTCCAAGCAGAGTGTCGTGGCGGGATCTACGTGTGAAACGGAATACATAGCTGCTTCGGAAGCAACAAATGAAGGAGTCTGGATGAAGGAGTTCGTATCCGATCTAGGTGTCATACCTAGTGCATTGGGTCTAATGAAAATCTTTTGTGACAATACTGGAGCAATTGCCTTGGCAAAGGAATCCACATTTCATAAGAGAACCAAGCACATCAAGAGACGCTTCAATTCCATCCGCGATCATGTCAAGGAGGGAGACATAGAGATTTGCAAGATACATATAGATCTGAATGTTGCAGACCCGTTGACTAAGCCTCTCTCACGAGCAAAACATGATCAGCACCAAGACTCCATGGGTGTAAGAATCATTACAATGTAATCTAGATTATTGACGCTAGTGCAAGTGGGAGACTGAAGGAAATATGCCCTAGAGGCAATAATAAAGTTGTTGTTTATATTTCCTTATATCATGATAAATGTTTATTATTCATGCTAGAATTGGATACAACGGGAAACTTAGTACATGTGTGAATACATAGACAAACAGAGTGTCACTAGTTTGCCTCTACTTGACTAGTGATACGTCTCCAACGTATCTGTAATTTATGAAGTATTCATGCTATTATATTATCTATTTTAGATGTTTATGGGCTTTACTAAACACTTTTATATTATTTTTGGGACTAACCTATTAATTGGAGGCCCAACCAAATTGCTATTTTCTTGCCTATTTCAGTGTTTCGAAGAAAAGGAATATCAAATGGAGTCCAAACGGAATGAAACCTTCGGGAGAGTTATATTTGGAACGGAAGCAATCCAGGAGACTTGGAGTAGACGTCAGGGAAGCTTCGAGGAAGCCATGAGGCAGGGAGGCGCACCCTACCCCCTGGGAGCGCCCCCACCCTCGTGGGCCCCTCGTGGCTCCCCTGACCGACTTCTTTCGCTTATATATGTCCATATACCCTAAAAACATCGAGGAGCGGAATAGATTGGGAGTTTCGCCACCAGAAGCCTCCGTAGCCACCGAAAACCAATCTAGACCCGTTCCGGCACCCTGCCGGAGGGGGAATCCCTCTTCGGTGGCCATCTTCATCATCCCGATGCTCTCCATGATGAGGAGGGAGTAGTTCACCCTCGGGGCTGAGGGTATGTACCAGTAGCTATGTGTTTGATCTCTCTCTCTCTCTCTCTCTCGTGTTCTTGAGTCGGCACGATCTTGATGTATCACGAGCTTTGCTATTATAGTTGGATCTTATGATGTTTCTCCCCCTCTACTCTCTTGTGATGAATTGAATTTTCCCTTTGAAGTTATCTTATCGGATTGAGTCTTTAAGGATTTGAGAACACTTGATGTATGTCTTGCACATGCTTACATGTGGTGACAATGGGATATCATGTGATCCACTTGATGTATGTTTTGGTGATCAACTTGTGAGTTCCGTGACCTCGTGAACTTATGCATAGGGGTTGGCACATGTTTTCGTCTTGACTCTCCGGTAGAAACTTTGGGGCACTCTTTGAAGTTCTTTGTGTTGGTTGAATAGATGAATCTGAGATTGTGTGATGCATATCATATAATCAAACCCACGGATACTTGAGGTGACATTGGAGTATCTAGGTGACATTAGGGTTTTGGTTGATTTGTGTCTTAGGGTGTTATTCTAGTACGAACTCTATGATAGATCGATCAGAAAGGATAACTTTGAGGTGGTTTCGTACCCTACAATAATCTCTTCGTTTGTTCTCCGCTATTAGTGACTTTGGAGTGACTCTTTGTTGCATGTTGAGGGATAGTTATATGATCCAATTATGTTATTATTGTTGAGAGAACTTGCACTAGTGAAAGTGCAACTATCCCTAGGTGGTTTTGGTAATTAATAACAACATATAGCTCATTGAGCTAATGCTATTCCAAGATGATTATTTCAGGAAAGCTCAATGATTGGCATGGCATGGATATGAAAGTGGAACCCTCAAAATGCTAAGGACAATAGATTGGCTCAAGCTCAAAAGCTCAAGACTCTTCATTTCATATTTTAGTGATCCAAGATCACATTGCGACCATAGGAAAAGCCAATACTATCAAGGAGGGATGAGGTGTTGCTTAATGAGCCTCTTGCTTCATGTGCTTAATGATATGCTCCAAAACCCTCAACTACTTTCCCATATCCACATATGACTTAAACTCTAAGCCAAACTCGGTCCTACCGATTTTTCCTATCCGGCGCCACCGAGTTTCAAATGTCATTAGCCACTGCCAAACCCTAGCAATTCGGTCCTACCGATAAGGATCTCGGTCCCACCGAGATGGGGTTGCAAACTCTCTGTTTCCCTTTCGTAACTTTTTGGTCCCACCGAAAGAGCGAATCGGTCCCACCGAGATTGCAATGTAAACTCAGTGTTTCCCCTTTGTAACTTTTCGGTCTCACCGAGTTTCACTCGGTCCCACCGAAAGAGCAAATCGGTACCACCGAGTTTGCCTGACCAACTCTCTGGTTAGCTAATTACCAATCTCGGTCCCACCGAGTTTGTGTAATCGGTCTCACCGAGATTACGTTATGCCCAAACCCTAACCGAATCGGTCATACCGAGTTGCATGTCAGTCCCACCGAAATTCCTAACGGTCACTAGGTTTACTACTTCGGTCAGACCGAGTTTATTTATTCGGTCCCACCGAGATTGGAAATCTGTGTAACGGTTGGATTTTGAGTGGAGGCTATATATACCCCTCCACCTCCTTCTCATTCGATGAGAGAGCCACCAGAACACACACATCATTCCTACTCATATGTTCTGAGAGAAAACCACCTACTCATGTGTTGAGATCAAGACATTCCATTCCTACCATATGTATCTTGATCTCTAGCATTCCCAAGTTGCTTTCCACTCAAATCTTCTTTCCACCAAATCCAAATCCTATGAGAGAGAGTTGAGTGTTGGGGAGACTATCATTTGAAGCACAAGAGCAAGGAGTTCATTACCTACACACCATTTGTTACTTCTTGGAGAGTGGTGTCTCCTAGATTGGCTAGGTGTCACTTGGGAGCCTCCGACAAGATTGTGGAGTTGAACCAAGGAGTTTGTAAGGGCAAGGAGATCGCCTACTTCGTGAAGATCTACCGCTAGTGAGGCAAGTCCTTCGTGGGCGTTGGCCATGGTGGGATAGACAAGGTTGCTTCTTCGTGGACCCTTTGTGGGTGGTTGCTTCTTCGTGGACCCTTCGTGGGTGGAGCCCTCCGTGGACTCGCGCAACCGTTGCCCTTGGGTGGAGCCCTGTGTGGACTCGCGCAACCGTTACCCTTCGTGGGTTGAAGTCTCCATCAACGTGGATGTAGAATAGCACCACCTATCCGAACCACGGGAAAAACATCCGTGTCTCCAATAGCGTTTGAATTCTCCAAACCCTTCCCTTTATATTCTTGCAAGTTGCATGCTTTACTTTCCGCTGCCAATATACTCTTTGCATGCTTGCTTGAATTATGTGATGATTGCTTGACTTGTCCTAAAATAGCTAAAATCTGCCAAGAACAAAAATTGGGAAAAGGTTAAGTTTTTATTTGGTCAAGTAGTCTAATCACCCCCCCTCTAGACATACTTTCGATCCTACAAGTGGTATCAGAGCTTTGGTCTCCATTTGCTTGATCTTCATAGCTTTTGGTGATCATAGCCTTGGTTTCACAACCTAGAGAGTATGGCGTCTAGCGAGGGAAATTATCACCGTAGAGGTCCTTACTTTGATGGTACTAATTTTGCTAGTTGGAAGCATAAAATGAAAATGCATATTCTTGGACATAACCCCGCCGTTTGGGCTATTGTGTGTGTTGGTTTGCAAGGTGACTTCTTTGATGGGAAAGAACCAAACCGTGAAGCTACCGCGGATGAGTTGAAGATGTTGCAATACAATGCTCAAGCTTGTGATATTCTCTTCAACGGATTGTGCCCCGAAGAATTCAACAAAATCAGCCGCCTTGAGAATGCAAAGGAAATTTGGGACACTTTGATTGATATGCACGAAGGTACCGACTCCGTCAAGGAATCCAAGTTGGATGTGCTTCAAAGCCAACTTGACAAGTTCAAGATGAAGGATGGTGAAGGTGTCGCCGAAATGTACTCTAGGCTTGCTCTCATCACAAATGAGATTGCCGGCTTAGGAAGTGAAGAGATGACCGATAAATTCATCATCAAGAAGATCCTAAGAGCCTTGGATGGAAAATATGATACCGTGTGCACATTGATCCAAATGATGCCCAATTACAAAGATCTCAAGCCAACGGAGGTGATTGGAAGGATTGTTGCTCATGAGATGTCACTTAAGGATAAAGAGGAACTTCACAACAAATCAAGTGGTGCCTATAAAGCCTCATGTGAAGCCCCTACATCATCAAGTGAGAAACAAGACTTCAATGAAGAATTGAGCTTAATGGTGAAGAACTTCAACAAGTTCTACAAGAGTAGAAGCAAAGATAGAAGCTCCAAATCAAGGTCCTACAATGACAAAAGATCTTCTAGTCGAGAGCGAAACTGCTACAATTGTGGAAGACCCGGACACTATTCCAATGAGTGTACGGCTCCCTACAAGAGAAGAGAAGATTCTCCAAAAAGAAGAAGCAAAGGATCACCACCAAGAGAGAGAAGGAGTAGAGATGATCGTTATGAACGAAGATACTCACGGAGAAGCAAGGATTCGGAAAGGAAGGAAAAATCATCAAGGAGCTACACAAGACGAAGACATCAAGCTCATGTTGGTGAATGGGTATCCGGCTCCGACTCCGACAGCCACTCCGAGAGAAGTTATCACTCCGACTCCGAAGATACTCAAGAGGAAGGTGTTGCCGGTCTAGCACTTGTGTCATCCAACTCCTACGACATATTTGACTCACCAAATGAAGGAATTGGAAGATGCTTCATGGCCAAAGGTCCTAAGGTAACACACCCCGAGTATGTTGATTTCAATAGTGATGAAGATGACTTGTTAGGTGATGATTTGATTGGTGACAACTCTAGTGATGAATACTATGATGAAAGACCAATTAATCATGCTAATCAAGATAAAACGAATGACAATGATAAGGAGAAGATTGAGGCTCTAACTAAAGAACTAAAAACTCTTAAGTTAGCTCATGACACTATCTTCGAAGATCATCGAGAACTTTTAAGGGCTCATGAGAAGCTACGCTTTGAAAAGCTCAATCTTGAGCAAGAGCATGAGTTCTTAAAGGCAATCAATGATGATATCCGCAAGAAAAGTTCTTCTTACATTGCCAAGCGTTTACTCTTATCCACTTACATGCCTCAAGTCAAATCTAACAAGAAAGATTCTTCCTCTAGTAGTAACAATGATCATGCCAAATCCAATATTGTTGCTTCTAGTAGTTCTCTTGATTCTACTAATGATTCTCTTAGCCAAGTTACACTTGAGCAAGAAAATAGCTTATTGAAGGGAATTATAGAGAAAGGAGTGTACAAGAGCCTTGCCGGGAGTAAGGAATTCGAGGAAATTGTGCGCAAGCAAGGAATGCACCGGAAGAATCAAGGTGTTGGTTTTGAACGAAAGTTCAATGCCAATGGAGTTGAATGGGAAGAAGATCAATACCCCAAGACGAAGTTTGTCCCTCAACAAGAGAAGTATACTTCTTTCAAGGGGACACAAGCTCAAGATGATCTTCCACCACAAGACTACGAGCAAAAAGGCAAGGACAAGCTTCAAGAGGAAATTGATGCATTTGAAGAAGCTCCTAAGACCTTAGTCAAGTGGATTCCCAAGACTACTTCAAGTTCCACTTCACCAAGTATGACTACAACTCCAAGGATTCCCATCAAGATGATGTGGATCCAAAAGAAGAAGAACTAGAGAGTTCTTGAGGGTGACTCCGCCAACATACTTCACTCTTATCATTTTGGCAAGAACAAGTTCAATCAACTTCCACATCTTGCACTAGTTCAAGGAGTCACAAACCCTCTTGTTGGTAAGACAAGGGTCAAGGTAACCTAAAGTTTTCATGGACATCATCTTTTGTGTGCATCACTCTATGTCTATGGATATCCTTGTTTGTTCCTTGTGGGACTAACCCATGTAGGTATTGAAAGTGCAATTCACTCAAAAGGATAGCTCCAAGAGATCTACATCAACATTGAGCATCCACATCTTCAATATCTACATGAAGTCATCATCGACAAAACCCAAGGTTAGTTCATCCCTCTTAGGGGGGATATCACATCTAGGGGGAGCTTTACTCTAAGACTTGAGCTAAAGCAACTCTAAAGATGTGAACAAAACAATGCTTTATGAAAAAGTGGTAACCCCACTTGAGCTTAAACGATGAGTATGACCTACGATCAAGTGTTCTCACTTGACTCCTAAGTCAATATACTCATATATAGATGACCTAGTCATCGCAAATTGCTTGATAGATGCTAGAATTGGTTGTGCATGCTTTGCCACATATTTCATTTGCTATCTTATTGTGTGAGCATGTTGGTTGCATATTTTACTCATTCAAGGACATCCACTTGTTGTTTTGATTGTTTGGCTTTCTTCTTTTGCCAAGTGGATGGACAAGAATGCCTAAGAACCTCCTCTAGCTATCTATGCTTTTCTCGTCTCAAACTCTATTCATGCTGCATCACAAAACTTGATCAAGTCAGATTCGAACCACTCTGTGTGAGGAGCGCTCGGAGTCCCCGATTCGTCATAGACGTAAACTTCCAAAACCTCTTTATGAATCTCGGTCTGACCGATGCTCCATTTTCGGTCCTACCGTGTTCATTAAGTTGATCTAGGTTTTTGATCTCGGTGCAACCGATTTGAACTTTTCGGTCACACCGAGTTGCAATAACTGCACACAGTTTTGCATCTCGGTGCCACCGAGTTGTTCCACTCGGTCACACCGACAGGGTCGGGCTATATATAGTGACGGGCAGAATTTTGGAAATTTCTCCGAAACCTCCTCACCCTCGCTATAGCCTGCTCTGCCCCTGAGGTCTCCGGATCGTCTCCTCGCCGCCAGCAGCCTCCTGTCGCTGGTCTTCGCCGCCGTCAACGGATTTCTGCCCCGCCGTTATCGCCGTAGCAAGTGCACGCCAAACTAGGGTATGGACTTGATCATTGTGCTATTCCTCAATCTGATTCCTAGCTCATTGTGATTATCATGAATCTTGCCACGTTTGATAAACTTCTATCCAGTCAAAACGCTCGTAGATTAGGTTTAATTCGAAAATCTTAGGGTTAGGTTTCCGCCGAAACCATCTCGGACCCACCGAGTTGAAAAACTCGGTCCCACTGATCTGGCTTTTGCCATTGCACAAGTTAAACTCGGTCTGACCGAGAATAACTTATCGGTGCGACCGATTTTGGAATTCTGTGAAACCCTAGCAGTCTCGGTGCCACCGAACTGTGACTCGGTCTGACCGAGTTCACCAGTTCTGGTGCCAAAACTGCTTCGGTGTCACCGAGTTTGAAAATCGATAGATCCGAGATGCTTTCTGTGGAAAACTAAAACTAAGTTTTTGGATTAATCTTTTGCAAAAATCTCTGCTTTTTGTGATGCTCATCCACTCTATCTCTTCTATAATCTATTCACAGGGTCAGCAGTCAGCTTGCAGCATGTCTGATCAAAGTGACAGCCAGATCCTCTCAGAGCAGCAAGTTGTGATGAGTGAGGGCACTAGCCCCTCAAGTTCTTCTGATGATGGCAGCAGGAGCACACCCAGCAATCTGCCTAAGGCTGCCACACGTCAGAGGAAGAAGAGAACGTCTGATTCTGAGGATGAAGACTATGTGGCAGAGGAAGAGGCCACTTCCAAGAGGGTTGAGCCAGCTCAAGGCTCAAGGCCAGGCCTGAAAATCAAGAGGCTAGCAGGCAGGCAGCCCATGTCTAAGGCTAGAGCATCAACTGAGAAGCCTGCACCTGCTTCCATTGAGCCCATTGCTGCTGAAGGGAAAAAGAGGAAAGAGAGAGTAAAGAAGACTGTAGCCAAAGTGCTTGGGAGAGCCTCCATCATGGTAGAAGAGGAGGAGGAAGAAGAGGTTGCTGCACCAGCACCCAAGGCAACCAAACTTATGGGAGATGCCATAAGGTCAGGGAAAGCTGCATCCAAGCCCAATGAAGCTCCTAAGGCTGCACCTAAGCCTAAGACAGCTCCAAAGAGAAACACAAGGAGTATACCTGCTGCAGAAAAGAACAAGGCCCCAGTGCCTGAAGCTATTGAAGAAGAGGAAGAGAGTGTCCTTCGGAAGCTCAAGCCCAAGATCCCAGACCACAACGATGCTCATCCTGTGGCTGAGGACATGAAGCTCAGGAGAGACTCAGGGCTCAGGAAATGGAGGGAAGCAGATCCATATGCTTCTAGGAGAAGGACTGCCGTGGACTACAGATTTCACACAAAGGAGCAACAAGATTTTTATGAGACTGTTTTGCTTGAAAAGAAGCCAATCGTTTGTGACATGAGATGGGTCGACTGGACCTATATCAAGGAGAATGAAGAGCACTATCCAGGAGTTCAGGACAGCTTCAGAGCGTGTGGAGTAGAGGACTTTGTTGGGCAGAAGCTCACAAAGTGGAACGAGTAACTCATCATGCAGTTCTACTCCACAGCTCATTTTTATCCGGGTGGAAGGATTATATGGATGTCAGAGGGTACAAGGTACCAATCTACAGTGGCTGAGTGGGCACAGATCATCAATGCCCCAGAAGAGCAAGATGAGGACTTGGACATCTATGCCAAGAAGAAAATGGACCATAACTCCATGTCCAACATGTACAAGGAAATTCCCAATGAAGCTCTTGACTCATTCAAGTTTGGCTCAGTGCACTATCTGCTTTCAGGATTGCCTACTATCAATTGGATACTAAGGCACACTCTGTTGCCTAAATCTGGAGATCACAAGATGATCAGAGGTCACGCAATCAACCTGCTTCATGTCTTTGACGTGCCTCAGAAATTCAAGGTCATGAGTCTCATTGTGGAAACCATTAAGAGGACAGCTGCAGATCAAAAGAGGAGCTTTGGATATGCCCCTCAGATTCAGGAGCTCATCAACTCCAAGATGGGCACGGGCATATATCTTTTGGATAAGGAACACCTGCCCATCCGTCCAGATTTTGAGAACAATGAAGTTGTAATGACAGAGAATGAGCCATCATCTGCACAAGCATTTGCAAAGAAGGAGAAGGCGAAGAAGGAGAAAGCTGCCAGGATGCCTACTCAAGAGGAGGCATCTGAGTACTTCTTGAAGACGAAACAAGAGCAGCTCAGTTACTTGATTGCATCCTCGCTGAGAATTGAGCAAAGTATAGCCAACCTCACCAAAAATCAGCAGAGCCTAGAGAGGATCATGGAACAGAAGTTCTATGACTTGGATGTCAAGGTAACAGAAGTCCAGTCTGTAGTGGAGCAGCTCCAGGAGGACATGAATGAGAGGAGAGGCAGGACCACAACTCATGCTTTTTCTAGAATGCCACGAGGCCCGAGGTCGTCTGCACTGCCAGTTGCTGACACCAGAGCTACAACGTCGGCACCAGCCACAGCCTCAGCTCCAGCGTCTACCTCAGCTCCAACTCCAACGACTACTTCAGCATCTACAGAAGCCTTCGTCCTTGGAGTAATCCGGACTCCACCACCACCTGAAGATCAAGCCTGAGCGACGACTTAGTACTATGCATTTTCTAGGAACTTTTTGGTAACTTGTTGCCAAAGGGGGAGAAGATGTATAGATCATAGGCTTCGAGAGAGAGAGTGTTGCTTTTCTCTCTTGCTTTATTTGGTGGTCTTTTTGAACCTTTTTCTTCTTTTGAGTGCTTGATACTATGTCATTATGTGTGAGACATCGATGATCATGTGTTTGATCATAAGCTACACTTAATGTTTGCTTAATGCTTGCTTAAATATTATCATGCTATCTATCGTTTGTGATCATTCACTATTCTTGGTGATGAGTGCATGTATTTCATTCTTATCATTTTGAGCGCTCCACCAAGATGTATGTGACATGGAAGAGTAACCCATGACTCTAACTCTTTGTGCATTTGCAGTCCAAAGCAAATTTTATATAGTGCACAAATTTAGGGGGAGCTCTTACTTATCACATACTTCTCAAAGCAACGGTATACTTCATACTTATTATCATTTGTCGAAGCTTTGATCTATATGTTGTCATCAATTACCAAAAAGGGGGAGATTGAAAGTGCAACTATCCCTAGGTGGTTTGGTAATTCATAACAACATATAGCTCATTGAGCTAATACTATTCCAAGATGATTATTTCAGGAAAGCTCAATGATTGGCATGGCATGGATGTGAAAGTGGAACCCTCAAAATACTAAGGACAAAGGATTGGCTCAAGCTCAAAAGCTCAAGACTCTTCATTTCATATTTTAGTGATCCAAGATCACATTGAGTCCATAGGAAAAGCCAATACTATCAAGGAGGGATGAGGTGTTGCTTAATGAGCCTCTTGCTTCATGTGCTTAATGATATGCTCCAAAACCCTCAACTACTTTCCCATATCCACATATGACCTAAACTCTAAGCCAAACTCGGTCCTACCGATTTTTCCTATCCGGCGCCACCGAGTTTCAAATGTCATTAGCCACTGCCAAACCCTAGCAATTCGGTCTCACCGATAAGGATCTCGGTCCCACCGAGATGGGGTTGCAAACTCTCTGTTTCCCTTTCGTAACTTTTCGGTCCCACCGAAAGAGCGAATCGGTCCCACCGAGATTGCAATGTAAACTCAGTGTTTCCCCTTTGTAACTTTTCGGTCTCACCGAGTTCCACTCGGTCCCACCGAAAGAGCAAATCGGTCCCACCGAGTTTGCCTGACCAACTCTCTGGTTAGCTAATTACCAAACTCGGTCTCACCGAGTTTGTGTAATCGGTCTCACCGAGATTACGTTATGCCCAAACCCTAACCGAATCGGTCCTACCGAGTTGCATGTCAGTCCCACCGAAATTCCTAACGGTCACTAGGTTTACTACTTCGGTCAGACCGAGTTTATTTATTCGGTCCCACCGAGATTGGAAATCTGTGTACGTAACGTGTAACGGTGGATTTTGTGTGGAGGCTATATATACCCCTCCACCTCCTCTTCATTCGATGAGAGAGCCATCAGAACACACACACATTCCAACTCATATGTTCTGAGAGAGAACCACCTACTCATGTGTTGAGACCAAGACATTCCATTCCTACCATATGAATCTTGATCTCTAGCCTTCCCAAGTTGCTTTCCACTCAAATCTTCTTTCCACCAAATCCAAATCCTATGAGAGAGAGAGTTGAGTGTTGGGGAGACTATCATTTGAAGCACAAGAGCAAGGAGTTCATTACCTACACACCATTTGTTACTTCTTGGAGAGTGGTGTCTCCTAGATTGGCTAGGTGTCACTTGGGAGCCTCCGACAAGATTGTGGAGTTGAACCAAGGAGTTTGTAAGGGCAAGGAGATCGCCTACTTCGTGAAGATCTACCGCTAGTGAGGCAAGTCCTTCGTGGGCGATGGCCATGGTTGGGATAGACAAGGTTGCTTCTTCGTGGACCCTTTGTGGGTGGTTGCTTCTTCATGGACCCTTCGTGGGTGGAGCCCTCCGTGGACTCGCGCAACCGTTGCCCTTGGGTGGAGCCCTGTGTGGACTCGCGCAACCGTTACCCTTCGTGGGTTGAAGTCTCCATCAACGTGGATGTAGGATAGCACCACCTATCCGAACCACGGGAAAAACATCCGTGTCTCCAATAGCGTTTGAATTCTCCAAACCCTTCCCTTTATATTCTTGCAAGTTGCATGCTTTACTTTCCGCTGCCAATATACTCTTTGCATGCTTGCTTGAATTATGTGATGATTGCTTGACTTGTCCTAAAATAGCTAAAATCTGCCAAGAACTAAAATTGGGAAAAGGTTAAGTTTTTATTTGGTCAAGTAGTCTAATCACCCCCCTCTAGACATACTTTCGATCCTACAACTAGTGAAAGTATGAACCCTAGGCCTTGTTTCCTAGCATTGCAATACCGTTTGTGCTCACTTTTACCACTTGCTACCTTGCTGTTTTTATATTTCAGATTACAAAAACCATTATCTACTATCCATATTGACTTGTATCACCATCTCCTCGCCGAACTAGTGCACCTATACAATTTACCATTGTATTGGGTGTGTTGGGGACACAAGAGACTCTTTGTTATTTGGTTGCAGGGTTGCTTGAGAGAGACCATCTTCATTCTACGCCTCCCTGTAACATCCCAAATTTTAATTTGGAATGTTATACATTAGGTCATCATTGCATATCATATTTTATTGCATTTTGGCTTGATCCTCAAAATCCTAAGCAACTCAAGGACCCTCGGAGAGAGAGAGTTGGGGATTTCACTGTTTTCATATTTGAATTTTATCAAATATTGAAACAAGGATTATTGGTTTTAATTATTTTTCTCTCCGAAAATATTTCATGTTAAAATATATGAGAGGAGATAATATGAATTCTCCAAAAGAAATGAAATATTGGAGGAAAAATATTAAAATCAAATATTTGCTTTTATTCGGATTTTATTGCAATTTTATTTGCACTCGAAAAATTGCACGTTTTCAGAATTGCATTTTAGGGCCAAGAAAATGTTCATCTAGTTCTAAATATTTTATTGAGACGGTGAAAATTTGTTTTGGCATTTTTAGATTTTTATCTATTTCTCTAGGATTTATTTTCATTGGAGCGTTATTTTTTTAAAAAAAGAAGCCTGCCAGACTGAACTGGGCCGAGGCCCAGTTGGCCCAGCCGCCGCCGCGCCGCCGTCTCCCTCGCGGAGACCGCGACCACCACGCCGCCGCCCGCCGAGGCCGAGCCGGCCACGCCTCCTCGCCCCCTCCCGCAAGCCACCCTCCCCCTTTAAAAGCCGACCCGGGACCTCCTGGAGCCCCAAGCTACTCCGCCGCCCTGCACCGACGCCGCCACTCGCCGTTGCTGCCGCCGCCGCCGCTGAGCCACCCCGCGCCGGAGTTCGAATCTCGTCGTCCGTTTTTTACGGTTTAGGTAAAACCGTCGGTTTTTTTAAACCCTAGTTTTGGTTTTTTTAGAACAGTTCGCCGGTTTTCTTGGTTTAGTTAATTAGCGGACGTTCGTCCATACGTTCGTTTTAACGAACGGTGTTCACTCGTTAGCCACAGACAGCGAACGTTCGTTTGTTAGCATGTTCGTCAGTTTTTCTCTTTTTCGGATTTTCCTTGATTATTTTCGATCGTGATTTCTGAGCCGATTTTTGTTTTAGTTTATATTTTCGCTCATTTATCGAAATCAGCCGATTAATGCGCCTAGATCTTCGTCTCAAAGCCCTCTTTCCGTTTAACCAACTTGAACAAGATTTTGGTATAGTAAAATTTGACTTTAGTCCAGATTAGTAATCGGATCTTGTTTCTTTCGCCGTTTGAGTTTCGTTGCTCCGTTTGATTTGATTCTTTTTGCAAACCGGAGTTCTTAAGTTGAACTTTCTGGTTAGATCTTCTTATTCATGTTTTACCCGTGCTTCTTTGCTTGATTGCTTATGTATGCTATTGTTTGTTTGCGATAGAACACCCGGAGTGCAAAGCGTGCTACTACGAGTCTCTAGGTTTTGCGGATCATCAGCAAGGCAAGTAGCACTTTGATCATATCCCTTTATCACCCAGGTTTTATGCATTAGTTTCAACCCTCAAAACATTGCATGGTTAGGACTTGATAACATGTGGGATTGGGAAGTAGTTGATGAGGTAGAACCTATTGCCCTATTATTATCAAACCTTTGGGAGCTACTTCTACGTATTTCTTATATTGCTATGCTATGCTCGTAGACGTGGTTTGGATGAGTGAATCCATGACAGATGTGAGATTGTTAATTAATGGTTCAACTTAAGGAGGAAACTTTAATACACATCTGGGTGGATTGCTTGTCGGGCACCTGGAGAATCCAGTGTTGTCCTAGGATATCCCGGAGTACCCGTGTGATAATCCTAAGGTCCGCCACCCAGGCTCAAAGGGAACTGAGATATTTCATGCTAGAAACTTCCATGTGCAGCCGCAAGATATTATGGGCTCTAGCATAGTTGAGTAAGTTGCATGACCTCTTCCAGTGGTAGGCTAGCAGATGTAGAGGGATGTAGGTTGGTACTGTCTACCCGGGGTTAGAGCTAATGCTTCTAAAAGACTATGTTTCGGTCATCCGTTTCTCAAACACCATGTAGTGCGAGAAATCCAACGGAGGAGGTCGAGTCTTGTGGGGAAAACTGCACAAACCTCTGCCGAGTGTACAAACTAATCATGATTAGGCGTGTCCCCGGTTACGGACATCTTGAGTATCTAGTACTTGGATTATCATATGTATCTCATCACTCTGAATTAATATTGTTGGGTCGATAATTACTTTTAATTCGGATTAAGTTGGAGGAACCTTCTCAATGATGTTTCAACTACCATGATAGTTAAATAAAATCTATTCCTTTGTTGTAGGGAAAAATTGGCTTTTCGCAAAAACTTTAACCATAGAGCTTTCCACCAGCGAAATATGCATGTAGTAATAGCATTATTCAGTTCTTGCTCTTCTGTGTTATTTTGTGAGCATATTCCATGCGCTGACCCGTTTTCGGGCTGCAACTTATTATGTTGCTGACTTTTCAGACGAGGAGTAAGGTTCGTTAGGTCGTTGTCGTGCAGCTCAGCTATGCCGTTGGAGTTGATGGACTCACTCTATCTTCCAAGCCTTCCGCTGTTATCGTATTAGATGGCCTTAAGCCATATTTATTATAATAAGTTCTCTTTTGAGACATTCAATGTAATAAGTGTGTGATTGCTACTCTGTTATAAATCCTTCGAGTATTGTGTGTGTCAGCATTACCGATCCAGGGATGGCACTGAAGCACAGAGACTTGACCGTTTGAGGTCGGGTCGCTACAAGATGGTATCAGAGCACACGCTGAGTGTAGGACACTACCACTAAGCTAAAGCCCTAGATCACTATTCTCTTCTCATTTCTGACTCCTCTCCATTTTCTACTCTTTAGGATGGCGGACGCAAGGAACAAGTTTGCACAACCGGATGAAGAAGCACCTTTTGGACGACACTTGAAGGAAGTCACTAAGTACCTGAACATTGGAATACCAAGCTTGACCGGGACTTACAATGCCACTCTACCAGAAGAGGAGCGATGGATGATTCAAGTTCAAGTTCAAGGAAGGACATTCACGCCAGTCACTAAGCCTATAGAATTTTCCTTTGATGCACCAACCTGGAGTTTAGGAAAGAGTATGGCGGCTCACATCACCATGGGACACATTGGAGAAGTTTACCATAAGGAGCTTAAGGATACTATCTACCATATTTGTGGGCGCCGAGATGAGCAATGGGAGATGATCAGCACCAGGAAGGATAGATCAATCGCAGCTTTCATCCAGGAGTTAAACCAGCACATTCGTCGCCACGAGAACTAGATGTGCGCAGGCATGATAGATCTGAAGAAGGCGATGACAAGGATCACGGAACTGGAGGAAGACCTCAAAGCTACTCGTGAAGAATATGAGGAGGAAATCGTCGTACTAGTGGAGAAGAATGACGATCTGGAAAGGAAGCTAGGAGTATTCATGGGAGACCCCACGCCAGGAGGAGAAGACGATGAACCCAAAGAGATTCGTTCTGAGGACTACATCATCATCAACGACACCGACTCGGACCCCGACGATAGCGATGATGACTATGAAGATGAAGCTGGAGCAGACATCATGGAGTCTTCGATCGATCAATATTTCTAGTCGACCACCACATAAGTAGTAGTATTCCACCATGTATATAGTATAGTCCGAACACTTTTGTAACGATAGTTAGATCGATTGTATGCCCTTGCTTGATTGATTGAGTGATATGATTGTGTTTGTCTCATGTGCATATGGGTAGTGTTTTTCTCACTAGACCTCATTTTATTCTATTCTCTTCCCTCTAAACCCTCAGATGCCTCCGAGACGTGACCCCGGATTTACTTTCCCACCAGAGCTCACTTAGTTGATCCAGCAGCAGAATACACTGATGCAGTTGTTAGTTCAGAACCAAGGCAACAACAACAACAACAACTCACCACCACCACCAGTTGACAACTTAGCCCGCTTTCTGAGGTTGCAGCCACCGGTGTTTTCCAGTAGCACCGAGCCGATAGTGGCTGATGATTGGCTCCGCAGGATTGGAAGGGAGTTAACCATTGCAGGATGTACATATGCTGAGAAGGTGCGTTTTTCCGCACATCAGTTGGATGGACCAGCAGCCTCATGGTGGGAGAATTACATAGTCACCTACCCTATAGCCACTGTTACATGGGATCAATTTCAGCAAGCATTCCGCACCGCCCATGTCTCAACGGGAGCTATGAGGATGAAGAAGTGTGGGTTTCACAACTTGCGCCAAGGGAACCGTACTGTAGTGCATTACATGGATGAATTTAGTAAGCTGTCTTGTTATGCCCCTGACGATGTGGCCACAGATGCCGCGAAGCAGGAGAAGTTTATGGAAGGGCTGAACGATGAGATGAGCATGCAATTGATGGTGGCAACATTTAACAACTACCAGGAGTTGGTAGACAAGGCTCTTATGATTGAAGGGAAGTAGCAACAAATTGAGAGCCACAAAAGGAAGTATGGACAAGGAAGGTACAACTCAGGAGCCCAGCAGAAGCCTCGTCTAACCCCGAACTCGGGAGGACTTGTTCATAACCATGGAAGCCATAACCACAATAGAGGAAGTTCGCATAACCACAATGGTTTCAAGAATGGGACTGGGAACGGAGTAAGCAACAATCAGAACCGCTCCAATCCAGCTACACCCACCAAGAGAGACCTAAGTCACGTTACTTGCTTCAAGTGCGGGAAGACTGGACACTATGCCACAGAGTGCCCTGAAGCGAAGAATGGAAACGCTAATGGGAGTGCTGGGAAGAAGCCCAATCCATTCAACAAAGGACAAGTGAACCACGTTAACGTGGAGGAGGTTGAAGGGCAGCCAGACACAGTTATCGGTAAGTTTTTGGTTAAGTCTTTTACCGCCCTTGTTCTTTTTGATACTGGTGCATCACATTCATACATATCAAGGGGATTCGTGGATAAGTTTAAACTACCAACCCAAGCCCTTAGGATCCCTCTGTTAGTAAGTTCACCTGGATCAGAGTATATGGCTAGCCGATGGTGCGACCGGATACCCTTAACCATTGGTAACCATGTTTTCCCGGCAGACCAGATAATTTTGGAGTCACAAGGATTGGATGTGATATTAGGCATGGACTGGATGTCAAAGTATGGAGTAAGCATTGACTGTGCTAGTAAGTCGATTTATCTCACCACCCCGGAGGGAAAAAGGATCAAGTATGTATCTAGGCATGCGCCTAGGAGGAGCCAAGTAAATACCCTCACGGGAGTTGTTCAGGAGGAAGTGCCTGTAGTGAAGGATTACCCAGATGTTTTTCCAGAGGAGTTACCAGGCATGCCACCGGATCGAGACATCGAGTGTTTGATAGAGCTATTGCCAGGTACAGGGCCAATATCAAAGAGACCCTGCCAGATGCCCGCAAATGATCTGGAGGAGATTAAGAAGCAGATCATGGAGTTATTGGAGAAAGGTTACATCCGACGGAGTTCATCACCATGGGGAGCCCCAGTGCTTTTGGTTGAGAAGAAGGATAAGTCTCTAAGGATGGTTGTTGATTATCGTGCATTGAATGAGGTGGCAATCAAGAACAAATACCCATTGCTGGTGATCAATGCTTTGTTTAACCAGTTGCAAGGAGCTAAGGTGTTTTCAAAGATCGATCTGCGATCAGGATATCACCAGCTGAAGATCCGGGAGAAGGATATACCTAAAACCGCATTTACCACAAGGTACGGGTTATATGAGTATACGGTCATGTCATTTGGAATGACTAACGCCCCTGCCTATTTCATGAGCATGATGAACAAAGTGTTCATGGAATATTTGGATAAGTTTGTTGTGGTGTTCATTGATGATATAATGGTATACTCGAAGAATGAAGAGGAGCACAAGGAACATTTGCGTTTAGTTCTTGAGAAACTCAGGGAACATCAGTTGTATGCCAAGTTCAGCAAATGTGGGTTTTGGTTGAAAGAAGTTGGATTCCTTAGACATGTTATATCAGGCGAAGGTATAGCAGTAGACCCCACCAAGGTTCAGCCAGTCACTGAATGGTTGGCACCCACTTCAGTTAGCGAGATCCGCAGTTTTCTTGGACTCGCAGGATACTATCGGAGCATCATTGAGATTTTTTCCAAGATTGCGAAGCCAATGACAGAACTATTGAAGAAGGATACCAAATTTAAATGGACGGAAGAATGTGAGGCGAGTTTTCAGCAGTTAAAGAAATGTCTGACTACAGCCCCAGTACTGATTCTGCCGGATATATGCAAGGATTTCCAAGTGTATTGCGACGCCTCTCGCTTAGGACTTGGAGGAGTACTGATGCAGAACAGAAGAGTTCTTTTGTATGCCTCGCGACAACAGAAACCGCATGAGTTAAATTAAGCCACGCATGATTTGGAGTTGGCTGCCGTAGTGCATGCGTTGAAGACTTGGAGACATTACCTTATTGGAAACCATTGTGATGTGTACACTGATCATAAGAGTTTGAAGTACATTTTCACATAGAAGGAGCTGAACCTTAGGTAGAGGAGATGGTTGGAGCTTATAAAGGATTACAACATGAAGCTTCACTCTCATCCAGGCAAGGCCAACATCGTAGCAGACGCTTTGAGCCGGAAGAGTTATGCCAACACACTCATAAGCGCAGGATTGCCAAATGAGTTAGCAGAGGATCTTAGGGAACTTCGATTGGAGATTGTCCCTAGAGGTTTTGTTGCAACAATGGAAGTTCAGACTACATTGTTAGGAAAGATTCGAGAAGCTCAGAAGGATGACAAAGAGATTGCCGAGATAAAAGAGAGAATGAGCAAAGGAAAGGCAAAAGGTTTTCGTGAGGATGAACACGACACCTTGTGGTTTGAGGACCGTGTTTATGTGCCCGATAACACAGAGATCAGGAAGTTAATACTCCAGGAGGCTCATGACTCACCATACTCGATACACCCCGGAAACACCAAGATGTATGTGGATTTAAAGGAGCGTTTCTGGTGGACTGGTATGAAGAAGGATATTGCCGAGTATGTAGCCGTATGTGATGTATGTCAGAGAGTGAAGGCTGAACATCAAAAGCCAGCCGGATTGTTACAGCCTATGCCGATACCCGAATGGAAGTGGGATAAGCTTGGCATGTATTTCATCACCAGATTGCCCAGGAAAAAATCAGGATATGATTCTATATGGGTAGTAGTTGATCGCTTGACCAAAGTAGCTCATTATCCCAATGAAAACCACTTATACAAGTGCCAAGTTGGCCAAGATATACATGACCAGGATCGTATGTTTGCATGGAGTTCCAAGGACCATTGTATCAGATAGAGGAATCCGGTTTAACTCAAAGTTTTGGAATCAGCTGCATGAAACTTTGGGAACCAGACTGGAGTTCAGTACAGCTTTTCACCCAGAAACAGATGGACAGACCGAGAGAGTCAATCAGATTTTGGAGGATATGTTGAGAGCTTGTGCACAAGATTATGGATCTAGTTGGGATGATAACTTGCCCTACACAAAGTTCTCATGCAACAACAGTTACCTGGCCAGTTTGAAGATGGCACCTTTCGAAGCCTTGTACGGAAGGAGGTGCAGGACACCGTTGTTGTGGGATGAAGTTGGAGACTGTCAGTTGTTTGGACTAGATTTGATTAAGGAATCAGAAGAGAAGGTTAAATTGATTAGAGATAGACTGAAGGTAGCTCAGTCCCGACAGAAGAGTTATGCAGATTCAAAACGCAAGGAGGTAGTCTACGAAATCGGAGGCAGAGTGTATCTTCGAGTATCACTGAGGGAGTCCTGGATTAGGGGGTCTCCGGACAGCCGGACTATATCCTTTGGCCGGACTGTTGGACTATGAAGATACAAGATTGAAGACTTCATCTCATGTCCGGATGGGACTCTACTTGGCGTCGAAGGCAAGCTAGGCAATATGGATATGTATATCTCCTCCTTTGTAACCGACCTTGTGTAACCCTAGCCCTCTCCAGTGTCTATATAAACCGGAGGGTTTTAGTCCGTAGGACAATATACAATCATACCATAGGCTAGCTTCTAGGGTTTAGCCTCTCCAATCTCGTGGTAGATCTACTCTCATACTACCCATATCATCAATATTAATCAAGCAGGACGTAGGGTTTTACCTCCATCAAGAGGGCCCGAACCTAGGTAAAACATTGTGTCCCCTGCCTCCTGTTACCATCCGCCTTAGACGCATAGTTCGGGACCCCCTACCCGAGATCCGCCGGTTTTGACACTGACATTGGTGCTTTAATTGAGAGTTCCTCTATGCCGTCGCCAGAAGGAAGGATGTCTTGTCTCGTCTTTAGAGACGGTACTATTGTTAGGGGAGCTTTGGCTGTCGGCCAAACTCTCCGGCTAGGCGGGTTCATCATGACCGCCTGTTCGGCCGCCGCGCCGATGATGAATTCTCGGGTCATCGAAAACAACCTCCACGTCAAATCGGCACCCACCGAACAGATGGATCCAATGGAGCTCTTCTCCTTAAACGAGCTCTTGGATCGCATCGCCGCCTTGGGAGTCGCTACGGACTATGATCGGATTGGGCTTAAATCCGATCAAAGGGAGATTAACTCTCCACCAGTCACCCATCATATTGCAGTGGTGGAGGAACAATGCGGCGACCTTTCCTCTATCCTGAGGACCAAATATGTCCAGATTCCCAAGCTCTCCGAGCCGGACGCCCGTTCGCGGGAGGACAACATCCAATCCCTGAACTTAGAGTCAGGCAGCGGACCAGGATTAGCAGGTAACATCCCAGAACCGGAACTTCCAAAATTGGAAACTCCTCGGCCCATGGATCCCAGATCGGTTAGGGGTTTGGATTCAATTCCACCCACCCACTGAAACACAAGCGACCTTTCCCATATCAGGCAAGAGCCCCAGGAAACAGTACATCACTACTGGGCCAGATTCCTCCTTGCGATGAACAAGGTTGAGGACTGTCACGAGGAAGATGCAATCTTATTTTTCCGCAATAATTGCACAGACAAGGGAATCCTTAACGCCATAAATCGCTGTGAGATAACACGCTTCGCTGACTTGGCGTCCATAGTACGAAAGTACTGTGCGATGGAAAGTGCCTGGAAAACCGAAACAAACTTTTGGGATAATCCGGCCCTGAACACAAACCCAGTCCGAAATAAAAGGGTGCATTATCACAATACACCCGGGTTAACTACCAAAAAGCAAAAACCCTCTACGGGGCAAGGAACCGTACTGGAGGGATGGCTCAACGGACCCTGCAAAATTCATAGTATAGCGGATACAATACCAACGCACAACCTTAGAGCATGTTGGATACTCCGGCAGGTGGCCAAAAGTGGTGAGGATCTACTTCTCCCAAATACCACAGAGCACCATCCCGTGGACAACAATACGGTGTTAACGGTCTTTGAGACCTTCGCGTCGAATAATAGACGCAAGCGAACACTCCACAGCATGGCCGAAATCTGCCACGTAGCAGCAATAAATCCATGGAGTGACACGGCTATTACCTTCAATGCCAGTGACGAACCAAAATTCCGAACAGCCCGAGCACCAGCCGCACTAGTCCTCAGTCCAATAGTGGACGACTTTCGACTCACTAAGGTACTCATGGACGACGGCAACGGATTAAACCTCATCTATGAGGAAACTCTTCAAAATATGGAAATAGACTGGAGCCGCATTGAGCAAAGTAGCACAACCTTTAGAGGAATCATCCCCAGTCGGGAAGCACGCTGTGCTGGGAAAATCACACTAGATGTGGTATTCAGCACGCGGATAATTACAGGTCCGAAGAAATTACATTCCAAGTGGCCCCGTTCAGCAGTGGTTATCACACTCTTTTAGGACGGGAGGCATTCACAATCTTCCAAGCTGTACCCCATTATGGGTACATGAAGCTCAAAATGCCCGGGCCCAACAGAATCATCACTCTCGCCAGCGATCCGGACACAGCACTCCGCGCCAAAAACAAAACAGCCGCATTGGCCCTCGAGGCATTATCCGAAGCCCTCTCGGCCAAGGAATTAACTACGCTATGCTCCACAGTGGACAGGGACGATGTGATACTCGACAAGAGATCCAAGTCCACCTCTTTTAAACCAGCGGATGAAATAGTCAAATTCCAAGTCCTCCCAACGGACCCTACAAAAACAGCCTCCATCGGGGCATAGCTAAGCCCCACTGTGGACACCGCACTACGAGAGTACCTGCGCAAGAACTGTGACATATTCGCCTGGCATCCCTCAGACATGCTAGGAATCCCACGCAGGCTGGCCGAGCATAGCCTCAATATCCTAAAGGGATTCAAGCCGGTCAAGCAACCTCTTCGGCGTTTCTCTGAACGTAAGAGATAGGCCATGGGAGAGGAACTAGCCAAGTTATTGGAGGCCGGATTCATCAAAGAAATAAAACACCCGGACTGGCTAGCAAACCTGGTGATGGTACCAAAGAAGGACAAATCCTGGAGCCTTTGTGTCGACTTCAAGGACCTCAATAAAGCTTGCCCAAAGGATCCCTTCCCCCTCCCACGCATCGATCAAATCATTGATGCTACTGCAGGACACGAGTCATTGTGTTTCCTCGACGCATACTACCGTTACCACCAAATCAAGATGGTGGAGTCCGACCAAGCCGCAACAGCATTCATCACACCATACGGTCTCTTCTGTTTTAACACAATGCCTTTTGGGCTAAAAAACGCAGGCGCAACATATCAGCACATGATTCAGACATGTCTGGAGAAACAAATCGGCAAAACAGTAGAGGCATACGTAGACGATGTGGTCGTCAAAACCAAACACGTCGACTCTTTGATAGACGACTTGAGGCTCACATTCGACAACCTCCGAACATATGACATCAAGCTCAATCTGGAAAAATGCGTTTTCAGCGTACCAGCCGGAAAGCTCCTGGGATTCATTGTCTCCAGTAGAGGTATTGAAGCTAATCCGGCCAAAATCCGAGCGTTGTCACAGTTGGCTACCCCAACAGACCTCAAACAAATCCAGAAGCTAACTGGATGCGTGGCGGCTCTAAGCCACTTTATCTCCCGCTTAGGAGAAAAGGCTTTACCCCTTTATCGCCTCCTTCGGCGCACCGAACACTTCGAGTGGACGGACGCGGCCACAGCCGGATTGGAAGAAATAAAGGCCATTCTGGCAACCAACCCGATCCTTGCCGCACCAAACATCGGCGAACCAATGATGTTGTACATTGCGGCAACTCATCAAGTTGTAAGCGCGGTGCTCGTTGTCAAACGGGAAGCGGACGGACACAAATTCCCTCTTCAAAAGCCGGTATACTATGTATCCACTGTCCTCACTCCATGCAAATCACGGTACCCGCATTACCAAAAAAATAGCATATGCGGTATTCATGGCATCACGGAAATTGCGACACTACTTTAAAGAGTGTTCGATTACAGTAGCCTCAGAAGTGCCACTTAATGATATTATCAACAACCGCGACACTACGGGTCGGATTGCCAAATGGGCCATTGAGCTCCTCCCATTCGACATAACATACAAACCTTACTGAGCCATTAAATCGCAAGTACTGGCCGACTTTGTCGCCGAATGGACGGAGGCCGAACTCCCTAAAGAGTACGACGCATACTCCAATTGGATCATGCACTTCGACGGTTCTAAAATGCTGGCCGATCTAGGGGCTGGCGTCGTCCTGACGTCCCCAACCAGAGATACTGTTCGGTACATACTGCAAATATTGTATACAGATTCCAACAATGTAGCCGAATACGAAGCTCTATTGCATGGTCTTTGGATGGCAGTCTCCATGGGCATTCAACGCCTGGAGGTGCGTGGGGATTCAAACCTCGCAATATCCCAAATAAACGGAGATTTCGATGCCAAGGATCCGAAAATGGCGGCCTATCGAAATGTCGTCCTAAAAATGTCAGCTCGGTTTGAGGGACTCGAATTTCACCATGTGGCTCGGGAAAACAATCAGGCGGCGGATATCCTCGACCGCATCGGCGCAAAACGCGACGCGGTCCCCCCCAACATATTTCTGGAAAGGCTCTTCAAGCCATCCGTAGCATGGGAAGGGGACACCGGTAACAACAGTCCAGACCCGGCCAAAATACTCGATTCCGAACTCTCTGACACAATCGGAGGCTCCGCCACCGAAATAACACCTTCAGTCCACGAAATAATGGCCATTATTGCCCCATGGACAGAACCATTCCTGGCCTACCTAACTAGACAGGAAACTTCCGGAGGACCAAAATGAGGCACGCTGCATAGTGCAGCAATCCAAGGCCTATAGGGTCCATGAGGGAGAATTGTACAAGAAAAGCACTACCGGAGTCCTTCAAAGGTGCATCTCCGAAGAGGAAGGGCGGAATCTTTTGGCAGAAATTCACGCCGGACTTGACGGTCATCACGCCGCAGCCCAGGCTCTTGTAAGCAAGGCCTTCCGTACAGGATTCTATTGGCCAATGGCCCGGGTAGATGCACAGGACTTGGTCCAACGTTGTGCCGGTTGCCAGCTCTTTGCAAACCAAAGCCACATGCCACCCACCGCCCTCCAAACAATCCCCATTACATGGCCCTTTGCGGTCTGGGGGCTTGACATGGTTGGACCCCTTAAAGGGGGAACCCACAAGAAAAAATACTTATTGGTCATGGTGGATAAATTCACCAAATGGATAGAGGCCAAACCGGTTAAAATAGCCGAATCCGGACCGGTGATAGATTTCATATCCGGGGTTGTACACCATTACGGAGTCCCCCACAACATCATCACTAATAACGGCACGAACTTCACGGTCGACGAGGTAAAACTCTATTGCAATAAAATGGGCATCAAGCTCGATTATGCTTCAGTCTATCACCCACAAACCAACGGTCAAGTCGAACGAGTAAACGGTCTTATAATGAGCGGCATTAAACCCAGATTAGTGTGTTCCTTAACGGAGTCTGACATGCACTGGGTAGAGGAGCTCGACTCCGTACTCTGGGGGCTGCGGACCACACCGAATTGTAGTACCGGATATACACCATTTTTTATGGTGTACGGCGCAGAGGCAGTCTTGCCCTGTGACATAATTCATGACTCACCTCGAGTGCGCATGTACGAAGAAAGAGAAGTCGAGCTCGATCGGCAGGACAGTCTGGACACCTTGGAGGAGGAGCGCGATGTGGCCAAAGCCCGTTCCGCATTTTATCAGCAACAGGCTCGCAGATACCAAAGCAGAGAAGTACGGGCCAAAACTTATAATGTTGGCGAACTAGTTCTACGCTTGTCGGATAAGAAAAGGAACAATCTCGAGCCCAAATGGGAAGGTCCCTTCATTATTGACCATGTTCTGACCGGTGGAGTGTACCGACTGCGGGATGCATCGACTAGTCGACTCGAGTCGAACCCATGGAACGTGGCTAGGCTCCGAAGATTCTACGCCTAGCACCGGACTCTATGTTAGTCCCCTCCCTTTGTCCTTTTTTTCACAAATACATTATCTGTATTGTTTTCCTTTCTTTCTTTTCTTATTTCTCTAGGCCTTCAAGGGTCACCTTGTGCCCTGTTTGCACATTACAGATGCGCTAGCTGCACTCTTCATACCTGGGGGCTTCTTTCACAGAAGCTTAAAGTATTTATCCGGGCTTCATGCCCAACACATGTGTTCTACTTCCGCATGTACCTTTTTTCACCATTATATGCATCGATATGACTTAAGTTTTGTCCAAGCTGGGTTGCCTGGCTCTTATATTTATGCCCTACGTTCCCGTTAATTCGGCTAGGGCATAAGGGGAGCACCTCTGCGATTGTTACTGCCGGGTCAGCCGGATGTGTACCTCGGACTGGGTGAAGTCGAAAGCTAGCGTTCTTAAGGGAATATTCGGTCGGTGAACAAAATATGATTTTTATTTATTGTCCATATCTGCCCCTAGATGCTTTTTCTGCGTTTCTTATCGCAGTCCGGACATGCACTTTAGGGCATGCTTACCCAGGGAAAGGAACCCTTAACAGAACTATTCTCCCTGGAAGATGTTTCTTACTACCCATGTAATATAACATAACTAGTTAGGCACTTGTCTGATAAAGCACTAATGACCCCTACGCCTGGTCTCCACGCATACCCCGATTTTATATAACTGAGCGGGTATTCGGATTCACTCCGGACTATAGGGCCCGGAGGTTGAAGCGAAAAGGTCCGCAACGACAAATGATCTACAATCCGGCTAGAAGGCATTATACATGTCACTTTAATTACATAGTCACGCTGACTGACTAAATTCCTCCTCTATACCATCCAATAGGCGGTCCAGCTTACAATCCTGTTGAGAATACTTTGGGGCTAATTCTACTTGCCCATAAACTAAGCTAACGGGGATCTCTTTTCTGTCGGGCCCCACAGGTCCGACCTCGGCCATGTGATTCGGGTCTGCCTTGGTATACCATGTTTTCACCATGGCCCAGGCTTCTCTGGCACCCTGTCGGCAGGCTGATATCTTCCATAAACGGAAGCGCCGCCGTGCTCCCTTCAGCTTCTTCGCAAGCTCTGCAACGCCTTCTGGCAGGGAGACGGACGACCACAGGGCCTGGGCAACGCCCTGCATCACCTGCCGAACTTGTTCGTGCAGATGTGACAGCTCGGACAGAAGATCACCCGCAGACCCGGGCATTTCCTCCGCGGGACGACCCGTCAGGATACCTACAGACATAACGATGTTAGTCGACTTCTTCGCGGAACTCCTTTAGCAGGATTCGTTCAAGTACTTACTAAAAATGCCGCACCGAAGCCGCTTATTCTCCTTCTCGGAGTCCGCAAGCTGGCCCCGAACGTCTTTTAGTTCAACGCTCAGCTTAACATTGGCATCTTGGAGACTGTTTTTCTCCAGCATAACCTTACTCAGCACGCGTTTGCCAGCTTCTAGCTGTCGCATAACATGCTGGTCCCCCGGACTTTCTCCGGACTCATCTGCAAAATCAATTGTTAGATCTGCAGACATGCCGCACACTATATGGTAACCACCATTATTTAAAGTAAATATTACCAGCGGGAGGATTTTTCTGTTCCTGCAATGCGGCAAGAGCGGCCCCTAGTTGGGTCTTGCATTCCTCCAGCTCCTGGGACAGCCTAGTATTCTTCTCTGTAAGAACCTGCACATTATAGATGATCCTTAAATCAGTTTTGCTAACTGTTTCAAGTCTCAGGGGCTACTGATACATATAAATCGTCAGATTTACTCACCCGTACATCCTTTACATACTGATCCGTGGCTCTGGCTAGACCATCTTGAGCAGCACGGAGGTACGCCTCTCCAGAATTGAAGGCGTCGAATGCCTCTGGTGAGAAACAAGCGTCGCAGAGTATGGCCCGACGGCGCCTATGATTCATGGCGCTTTCCACTTCTGAGTTTGTAGCGGACAATCTATCCGCATCCTCTGTCGAGGGATTATCCGGCGCCTACCCCATATCGCCTTCCGCCTCTATGTTCGGTCCTGGCGCCCGACTGGTGGAAGCTTGATTGGCAGCATCGCCGGACATATTCCGGCGAGCGTTCTTTCTGTTAAAGAAACGCGGGCGTCATTACATTTTGAGAAATACGACAACCATGGAGCGGGGTTTTTCCTATACCTTTGCGCCGACGTCTCCGTCCTGACCGCCTTCCTTTTTGGCCTACCCGGCCTCGGCACCTCTTGTTGGCGAGTTGCCGCGGGTTCGGCAGGGCGTCCCGAATGCCTTCCCTGTAAAAGATGCCATGTGTATATGGTGGGTGAGGGAGTCCTGGATTAGGGGGTCTCCGGACAGCTGGACTATCTCCATTGGCCGGACTGTTAGACTATGAAGATACAAGATTGAAGACTTCGTCTCGTGTCCGGGTGGGACTCTACTTGGCGTGGAAGGCAAGCTAGGCAATACGGATATGGATATCTCCTCCTTTGTAACCAACCTTGTGTAACCCTAACCCTCTTCGGTGTCTATATAAACCGAAGGGTTGTAGTCCGTAGGACAACAACCATAACATACAATCATACCATATGCTAGCTTCTAGGGTTTAGCCTCTCTGATCTCGTGGTAGATCTAATCTTGTACTACCCATATCATCAATATTAATCAAGCAGGACGTAGGGTTTTACCTCCATCAAGAGGGCCGAACCTGGGTAAAACATCGTGTCCCCTGCCTCCTGTTACCATCCGGCCTAGATGCACAGTTCGGGACCCCCTACCCGAGATCTGCCGGTTTTGACACCGACATTAGTGCTTTCATTGAGAGTTCCTCTGTGTCGTCACCGTTAGGCTTGATGGCTCCTACTATCATCGATAGTGATGCAGTCCAGGGTGAGACTTTTCTCCCTGGACAGATCTCCGTATTCGGCGGCTTTGCACCGCGGGCTAATTCGCTTGGCCATCTGGAGCAGATTGAAAGCTATGCCCCTGGCCATCAGGTCAGATTTGGAAGTTTGAACTACATGGCCGACATCCGCGGAGACTTGATCTTCGACGGATTCGAGCCATAGCCGGGCGCGCCGCACTGTCGCGATGGGTATGACCTAGCTCTGCCGCCGAACAGTGCCCCAGAGGCTCCGCCCGCATCAGCTCCGACCCTTAGCTCGGAGCCAACTGCACCAGTCGAGGATGGGTGGTGAGACACCGCCTCATGGGCTGCAGTCTCAACGGCGATCGAGCCGAACACCTGCCTAACCCTCTACGCAGCCCGTGACTCCAAGGTGTCGGACTCTTTTCCAGACTCCTAACCATCCGCGCCCCTGCCAATCGAATCTGATTGGGCGCCGATCATGGAATTCACCGCCGCGGATATCTTTCAGCACTCGCCCTTCAGCGACATTCTGAATTCACTAAGGTCTCTCTCTTTGTTAGGAGAGCCCTGGCCGGATTATGGCCAACAGGATTGGGATGCAGACGATGAAGAAATTCGACGCCCACCCACCACCCACTTAATAGCCACTGTCGACGACTCAACCGACATGCTCGACTTCGACTCCGAAGACATCGACGGTATGGACGACGATGCGGGAGGCGAAGAGGAACCACCGCCCCCAGAGCGCTGGATGGCCACCTCATCATATGACGTATACATGGTGGACACACCAAAAGAAGACGACGACGAGGAACGGAAGGACGCACCGAAGGCTTGTTCCCCCGAGAAGCAGTCAAAGCGGCGGCGCAAGCGCCGCCCCAAATCCCGCCTCGGCAGAAATAACGATCATATAGACCCAACGTTGGAGCAAGGCGAAACACTGCTGGACCACGGCAATACGGAGAATCAAACCGAACAAACCAATTCTATCAAAGATAATAGTCCGGACGGCATAACGCCGGACAGGCACCTGGAGCAGCAGAATGCCCGTCAAAGGCTTGTTGCCACCGCGAGGAGTCTGAAAAAGCAGAAGCAAAGGCTCAAGGCTGCGCAGGACACACTCCAAATCAGATGGAGCAAAGTACTCAACACAGCAGCGAAGTACGGCGGCAATCGCCCCACCAAGAGCTACCCAAAGCGGAAGTTGCTACCTGAATTCGATGAGGAGGCCTCAGACCCCCCACAACCAAAAATAAAAACAGCCACCTGGCCGGATAGACGACCTCACGGCCAACATAGAGCGGCAAACAACGCCACCCACAAGCCAATACGCGATCCACGCGAGGGCTCGCACCAAAAGGACGGCGCAACTAGATCCATCTATGGACCACGCAAGCGCGCCCCAGCATACGATGTAACACAACAAACATCCGAACAACGCGGTACACCCAGATACAGGGGTGCCACACCCCCCTATGTTTCACCGGCGAGGTGCCGGACCATGAATTTCCAGAGGGATTCAAACCCGTAAACATAGAGGCATACGACGGAACAACAGACCCTGGGGTCTGGGTTGAGGACTATATCCTCCATATCCATATGGCTCGAGGAGATGATCTCCACGCCATCAAGAACTTACCCCTCAAGCTCAAAGGGCCAGCTCGTCACTGGCTTAAAAGCCTCCCCGAAAACTCCATTGGAAGCTGGGAAGAGCTCGAAGATGCTTTTCGGGCAAATTTTCAAGGGACTTATGTCCGACCTCCGGACGCGGACGATTTGAGTCATATAACTCAACAGCCCAGAGAGTCAGCCTAAAAACTTTGGAACAGGTTTCTTAATAAAAAGAACCAAATTGTCGACTGTCCGGACGCCGAAGCCTTGGCAGCTTTTAAACATAGCGTCCGTGACGAATGGCTTGCCAGAAACCTCGGCCAAGAAAAGTTGAGAACAATGGCAGCATTGAGAAGCCTCATGACCCGCTTTTGCGTGGGTGAGGACAGCTGGCTAGCCAGATGCAGCACCAGCGACCCCAGTTCATCTGAAGTTAGAGATGGAAACGGGAAATTACAGCGCAACAGCAATAACAAACGCCGAAATAAAGAAGACAGCACGAAGAGCACGACAGTAAACGCCGGATTCAAAAGCTCTCGGCCAGGTCAGCAAAAGCCGCCCTCTAAAGGCGCCAGAGACGAACTGTCCAGCCTAAACAAAATTCTGGACCAAATATGTCAGATCCATAGCACCCCTGGTAAACCCGCTAATCATACCCACAGAGAATGTTGGGTCTTCAAGTAGTCCGGCAAGCTCAACGCCGTACACAAGGGGGAGGATACACCAAGCGAAGACGAGGATGAGCCTCTCAAGAAAGACACTGGGGAACAAAAGAAATTTCCACCAGAAGTCAAAATAGTAAACGTGTTACACGTGATCAAGGGAAGAAACAAAATGGCACTCTCAGAAAAATATGCCCAAGGGACTATCACCGTGGAGTCCTGCCACTGGTCGTCTCAACCGATCACTTTCGACCATCGAGATTACTCAACAAGTATCCGGCGTGCAGGATGGGCTGCCCTGGTATTAGACCCAATAATTGATGGATACCACTTCACATGAGTCCTCATGGACGGTGGCAGCAGTCTAAACCTGATATACCAGGATACAATCCGCGAAATGGGGATAGACCCAACAAAAATTTGCCAAAGCAATACTACCTTTAAAGGAGTAACGCCAGGCCCAGGGGCTCATTGCACGGGCTCCCTGCTAATAAAGGTTATATTCGGCTTCCCCGATAACTTCCGTAGCAAACATTTAACCTTCCACATCGCTCCGTTCCAAAGTGGCTATCAAGCAATACTCGGACGCGAAGCTTTCGTTCGCTTTAATGCAATACCGCACTACGCTTCCCTCACACTCAAGATGCCCGGCCCATGTGGCATCATTACAGCGAACGGAAGTATTAAGAAATCTTTGCACGCCGAAGAGAGTGCGGCTGCCTTGGTAGCCGCACATTAAAAACGGCCTGACCAACTAAAGCATTTAACAGGTCGTCAAGACCTCAGACACAGTTAGACGAGTCCGGCGCAGCTATATGTAATTCCCAGATCAATGGTCACACCCCTATTACAGATACAAGGGGCTCAACGCGTGTAGACAAGTGGCAATTTTTACTCATCTTGAATTATACATGGTTTCTTTAAAAACTATCTTTTTGCACGACAACTTTTTCACCTAAGTTCCTCTCTTTTACAGATGATCATCGTGCTACACCCGTCCAGGATACGGCACAACGGAGACACAGGCGCAGATGTGCAGCAGGGACCCGCTCCAAGGATTCTTTTTAGATTAAGACCCTGCGTAAACCTTTTTTACTATCTCTTGTTGATACACATCCACCGAATTCTCAGCACAATTGAGAAGGATGCTGATGTCTTGGCATGTGGCCACGTCAGAATAATGCACGTACCTGGACACAAGGGGCTTCTTACAAAGGGCACTATTTAGTCCCGGTTTATACCATAAAGACCGAATACCTTAGGGAGTGTTCGACGTCGCGAGTTTGGCCTTATATGCATCAGCTCCGAATCATTGTCTTTGGTCAAATGTTGGGTTTTCCCAGCTCCTGTGTTTTGGTGCCTTACGTTCCGCTTTATCGGCTAAGGTAGCACCAAGAGAACTACTGCGATTGTGCCCTGGTTCATCCGGACGAGCACCTCAGTAGAGAAAGCCAAAAACTGACTGTCATGATATAGCGTGAGACTGGTCAACCACTCGATGACCTATCGGAATGTTAGAATTCCTCCGCCTTAACGAAGGGTCGTTTTCCGGCCAGGCATGTACACACCCCGCGATCGGGAAAGTGCAGAGCCGCCAGGGGCTATCTAGTAGCCCCACTGTCAAACTCCTATGGCTAAGTGAAAGTGTTAAAGCATTATAGTCCGGTTGCCTCATTCTCTATGCTATCACCTCCTTAATAGGACCAAGACGTTGGGTTAAGTGTGAACACGCGTTTTTCGCGAGCACCTCCGCATTATATGCGTGGGGGTTGAAGCCGACGGCTGCAATCTTTCAGGTTATACACATGTATACATAAACGGCCGCACAGGAGGCACTATACTACTTTCAGGCAAAAGTATAAACATGGCCTTATAAAACTTCATAAAAGCATTGTGTTTACAATGAGAATACATATGACTCAAACATAATATTCTTCGAGCACTAGGCCTCTATCAAACGAGCCCCCTTGAGAACCTCCTCGAAATAGTGCTCGGCAGCCACTCGGCCTATGGCCGAACCCTGCGCCGCAACAGTGGTAGCATCCATCTCCGCCCAGTATGCTTTAACACGGGCAAGGGCCATCCGCGAGCCTTCTATGCACGCCGACCTCTTCATCGCATTAATGCGCGGCACCGCACCAAGGAACTGCTGCACTAAGCTGAAATAGTTGTTTGGCTTTGGCTTTTCTGGCCATAGCTGATCCACAACAGACCTCATGGCGAGTCCGGACAACCTATTCAGTTCGTCCCATTCGGCTAGCTGGTCAGTCAATGAAAGCGGACACTCTGGACCGTTGAATTGCGACCATAACAGCTTTTCCACTTCATGATTTGTCTGACCTTGGAAGTACTTCGCAACATCTGCAGCACTCGCCGCCAAATCCATATACACATCTGCCGAACTCCACAGCCGATCCAGAGGGGCATACCGTGGATCTCCGAACTTCCTCCGTAACATGAAGGGTTTCCCAGCCGCAATATCCCCGGCTTCCCGCAGCTCCTCCTTCTTCGCTCTCATAGTAGAACGGGTGTCTTTGTCCGCCATCGTGGCCTTCTCAAGGTCCATTGCCTTCGCTCGGTTTTCTTTTTCAAGGACCCGGCAACGGTCGACAGTGTCTTTTAATTCTACGGCCATCTTGGCCATCCCCTCTTGGCTCTCGCAATGTGCGGCCTTCTCGGCTTTCAACTCTTCGGCCGCCTTCACAGCAGCTGCATTACTAATCCTCGCTTGTTCCTTGGCTCGGGCAAGTTCTGCCCGCAAGGTTTCCACGGTGGCAACTCCATCTGCAGTCACAACATATTAAAGATACTGGCATCATGCTGCTCTTACTATGTGGCGTTCACCAGATAATAACACTTACCCTGTGCCTCGTCAAGCCTCTTGTTAACAAGCTCGATGTCGGCGTCTGCCGCATCTAGTTGCCGTTTTAATTTGGCAAACTCACTAGTCCGGCTAGCCACCGGAGCTTCCACCACCTGCACATAGGGGTAGTCTGGTTATTGCCTAGGAATATGATCCTCTATTCACCGCCGTTCTCGACGACAACCAGAGTCTCAGGGGCTACTATCTACACAGGGCACACCTAATATGTGCAGTACTATCACATATTATCTCACGTACCTCAAAGCCTGTCAGTAGACTCATAAAGGCTTCATGTAATCCGCTTTCGGCGGACGAAATTCTCTCCATCACTGTAACCATCAGCGTACGGTGTTCTTCTGAGATGGCCGCTAGCCCCACCAACTCCCTCAGAACGTCCGACCGCATACCAGACGGTGCCGGACTCTTTCGTCTGCTCTCTTCGGGAGCCGGATGCTGGGGACTTCGGGGGTCCATGGGATTATCTTCTGGCCTCACCGGATCCGGAGAGGCCCTCCGTGACGACACTTCGGGGTCGCCCGCTTCTTGAGCGGAGGAGTCCGGGGAAGGCGTTTTGCTCTCCATCATCTCTGGAAGAAGATCCCCCGAAGACGAGCTCAGCTGAGAGGGGCTAAGGCCCGAACTGCAAGATATATGCGGTGGTTATGTTCTCAGAAAAAAGATAGCATACCTTTACTATTAAAGTATTTTGGATCACTTACGACTCGTTGGAGGGCTGATCCCCCCGCGGACTTTGTGCGGCAAAAGCACCCCCCGAGGCAGGACCCTCTATGGGAGACTTCTTCTCCCGTTTGGAGGCTTCGGCTTCCGGATCCTCGGAAGCAGTCCTTTTCCTCCCCCGGTTATCCTCCTTCATGGAGATGCTCATTCCCTCGGTTGGAACGGGCAGCGATGGGGGCCCGCGTCCGCCTGTATTACCCCCCCGTATCTTCCTTCGAGGGCTCCGGGCAAGGTGCGACCTCGAGCATCTTTTCCAATATCGGATTTTTCAAACCCTCAGGGAGGGGACCAAACACCGAATCATCTTCGCCTTTGTTAGCCAGTCCTGGTCAAAAAGCGAAATCTCATAAATGACTTCATGACGAATAAAAGACAGTGTGTTCAGCCAGAGGGTTTCTTACTTGTTCAGCAGCGCGGTTACTGCTCAGGCCCATGTCCTCGGTAATATCCGGACACTCTACTTGAGGTCCGAAGAATGACTTGTACATCTCCTCGTGCGTCAGGCCGAGGAAACTTTGAATGGCACGCGGTCCCGCTGGGTTGAACTCCCACAAGCGAAGGGGTCGGCGTTTGCAAGGCTGGACTTGACGAACCAGCATAACTTGTATTACCATAACCAAATTAAAATCTCCCTCGAAGAGATCTCGGATGCGGCTTTGCAGTATAGGCACGTCCTTAGCTGGACCCCAGCTCAGACCTCTGCTAATCTATGACATCAGTTGTGGTGGGGGGCCCGAGCGGAGAGCGGGGGCAGCCGCCCACTTGGCACTTCTGGGAGCCGTGACGTAAAACCACTCCCGTTGCCATAATTCGGACACCTCTGAAAAGGAACCTTTCGGCCATGGGGCTCCTGCCATCTTGCCTACTGATGCACCTCCGCACGCTGCATGTTGCCCCTCGATCATCTTCATCTTTACTTCAAAGGTCTTGAGCCACAGGCTGAAGTGAGGGTAACATGGACGAAGGCCTCACACACGACAATAAATGTCGAGATGTGGAGAAAGGGGTCCGGAGCTAGATCATGGAAATCTAGCCCGTAATAGAACATCAAACCCCTAACGAAGGGATCCAGAGTGAGGCCTAGACCTCGGAGGAAGTGGGAGATGAACACGACGTTCTCGTTGGGTTCGGGAGTAGGGACGATCTGCCCTCGAGCAGGCAACCGATGCGAAACCTCAGCGGTCAGGTATCTGGCCTCCCTCAACTTCTTAATGTCCTCTTCCGTAACGGAGGAGGGCATCCATCAGCCTTGAAGGCTGGATCCAGACATGATTGAAGATCCCGAGCACCTAACCTGGGCTTTGGGTGTTAGAACTCAAGGCGGGGGAAGGGTTCGATTGAGCATGAGAGGGAAAAAGTGAAAACCTTGTCCCTTTATAAAGAGGTTGAATATCAAGCGTCCTCTCCGTAGCCGTTTAGGACTTGCCTATAATCTTGGAGTCCTAGACACGTTTGGGTTACCCACGACCGCATTAATGAGAATCCCGTAATTGGGGGAACACGATCTCCGCTTCGACAAGACGTGTCAAGAAACCGCCTCGCGTTATGTGTGGAGCTGGTTAAAATAAACAGTTCGAATAATCACCGAGCCATGACATAACGTCATGCTGCCAAGAGAAGCCAGCAAATTAGATTTGCGAAAATATTATTCTGTCTACGGTGGTACGTGGAACTTATTTTGCAGGAACCCGCCTTGCAATGCCAAAGACAATACTGCGCGCCGGACTCATTGTCATTGAATCCTGGTTCAGGGGCAACTGAGGGAGTCCTGGATTAGGGGGTCTCCGGACAGCCGGACTATCTCCCTTGGCCGGACTGTTAGACTATGAAGATACAAGATTAAAGACTTCGTCTCGTGTCCGGGTGGGACTCTACTTGGCGTGGAAGGCAAGCTAGGCAATACGGATATGGATATCTCCTCCTTTGTCACCGACCTTGTGTAACCCTAAGCCTCTCCGGTGTCTATATAAACCGAAGGGTTTTAGTCCGTAGGACAACAACCATAACATACAATCATACCATAGGCTAGCTTCTAGGGTTTAGCCTCTCTGATCTCGTGGTAGATCTACTCTTGTACTACCCATATCATCAATATTAATCAAGCAGGACGTAAGGTTTTACCTCCATCAAGAGGGCCCGAACCTGGGTAAAACATCGTGTCCCCTGCCTCCTGTTACCATTCGGCCTAGACGCACAGTTCGGGACCCCTACCCGAGATCCGCCGGTTTTGACACCGACAGTGGGTGAAGTGCCTAAAAGGGGATCCTAGTTTTGGAGTTGGGACTTTTTGATTTTTCTAACCTGCGATGCATGGAGCAGTCCGGGATAGTCGGTCGTAATGGCCACCGGGGCATCGTCGCAACTTAACTGATAGGACTGCCAGTCTATCAGTTCCACGGAGACAACCGGATCTTCTTCGAGTCCGGAATCGATGGCCCGGTCAGGGTCCTCTGGTTGTGGAGAAGGGCTGCTGACCTCCTTTATGGCTTTTTGCAGTTCCTGCCGCAAGGTGGCAAGGTGAATACTTACGACTAAGAGTGCGGGAAAAATGGGAGCAGGAGATATGACTTACCCAGCTTGGAGGATTGTACATGGAGAATCCATCCCGTGGTTTGATGCGGGTGAACTCCTCCTCCTCACCATTGAACAGGTTGGACAGAATCTTCGCTAGAGCGGCAGCATTGTCCGGACCTTTATGCCCACAGCGGGTGGCGTCATCCGCCCCGTTATAACACCAGAAGGGGTGCCCACGATATTGAAGTGGCTGCACTCCCCGCATTATGCAAATCGACATAACTTCAATTACTGTCAATCCTGATTGAGCCAGTGCTTTGATCCGGTTCATCAGATAGAGGACTTCTCCGTTGTCTTCCACCTGGGGGCTCCGTGGGCGCCAACTTCGGCGCTTCTTCAGAGGAGCATTGTGGAACTCAGGTAGACCCCGCCGAACAGGGTCCGGAAGGGGGACATCCTCCATATAAAACCATTCCGAGGGCCAGTCTTAGGATGGCTTCTTTGGGGTACCGGACAGGTATCCGGTGTCGGCGATGCGCCATATTTCGGCTCCGCCCACTTGATAAAGTGATTCCCTCTGTGTGCGAGGGACAAGGCAAAATAGCCTTTTCCACAGCTCGAAATGAGCCTCGCAGCCCAGGAACAACTCGCAGAGAGCAACATAGCCGGCGATATGTAGAATGGAGGCAGGGTGAGATTGTGTAATTGGAGGCCGTAGAACTCCAGGAGCCCACGAAGGAATGGGTGAATTGGAAATCCGAGTCCCCTTAGTAAATAAGGAACAAGGCAGACCCGTTCTCCCATGGAGGGACAAGGAAGGCTCTCCGCTTGCGCCCCGCCATTGTAGGTGGTGAGCCCGGCTCGAACGGGCACCATATACGCCGGAGGGAGAAATCCCTTAGTCTGCAGCTCGACTAATCGGCTGTGCGGGACTGAACACCTCTCCCAATCACCGAGCTTAGGGCTACAGGGGCGGGAGGAGGAGCTGCGGAGGTCAGCCATGCTGGAATGGATCTTTCTGAAGCACGCTCTGATGAATTCTCGCTGGGGGAGGATGATATGGATCGGATCTAAGAATCCCCATCCCTTTAATAGACAATTTATTTATCTGGCTAGGGGGGTGAATGTAAAAACGCCCTGGTGCCTCGTATTCATTCGACGCGTGGGAGATAGCCCTTATTGGGCACAGAAGCCAAAAGGTTCAACATTTATGGAGCCGGACACTGCTTACGAACACTTGAAAGTTGGAGAAGAACCCGCCTTGCAATGCCAAAGACAACACTACGCACTAGACTCATCGTCATTAAAGCCTGGTTCGGGGGCTACTGAGGGAGTCTTGGATTAGGGGGTCTCCGGACAGCCGGACTATATCCTTTGGCCGGACTGTTGGACTATGAAGATACAAGATTGAAGACTTCGTCTCGTGTCCGGATGGGACTCTACTTGGCATGGATGGCAAGCTAGGCAATACGGATATGTATATCTCCTCCTTTGTAACCGACCTTGTGTAACCCTAGCCCTCTCCAGTGTCTATATAAACCGGAGGGTTTTAGTTCGTAAGACAATATACAATCATACCATAGGCTAGCTTCTAGGGTTTAGCCTCTCCGATCTCGTGGTAGATCTACTCTTGTACTACCCATATCATCAGTATTAATCAAGCAGGACGTAGGGTTTTACCTCCATCAAGAGGGCCCGAACCTGGGTAAAACATTGTGTCCCCTACCTCCTGTTACCATCCGCCTTAGACGCACAGTTCGGGACCCCCTACCCGAGATCCGCCTGTTTTGACACCGACAATCCCCACTCCGTGGAGTTAAGCGCTTTGGAGTTAAGGGAAAGTTAGCACCACGTTTTGTGGGACCATATAGAGTTTTTGAACGTATGGGAGAAGTTGCTTACAAGTTGGAATTACCCAAAGGATTGTCAGGGGTTCACGATGTGTTCCATGTTTCTCAGTTGAAGAAGTGCCATGCAAAGATGGCTGACATTCCTCTGAGAGATACAGTATCGCTGGAAGCGATTCAGTTGGACAATGATTTGACTTATGAGGAGAAACCAATCAAGATTGTCGAGTTTGCCAGCTGAGTTACCCGCAGCAAGGTTATTAAGTTTTGCAAAGTTTAGTGGAGCCACCATCCTGAGGATGAAGCCACCTGGGAACGAGAGGATGATCTTCGCAAAGACCACCCACACCTATTTTCTAGCCAACCCGAATCTCGAGGGTGAGATTCATCTTAAGGGGGGGTAGGTTTGTAACATCCCAAATTTTCAATTTGGAATGTTATACATTAGGTCATCATTGCATATCATATTTTATTGCATTTTTGCTTGATCCTCGAAATCCTAAGCAACTCAAGGACCCTCGGAGAGAGAGTTGGGGATTTCACTATTTTCATATTTGAATTTTATCTTATATTGAAACAAGGATTATTGGTTTTAATTATTTTTCTCTCCGAAAATATTTCATGTTAAAATATATGAGAGGAGATAATATGACTTCTCCAAAAGAAATGAGATATTGGAGGAAAAATATTAAAATCAAATATTTGCTTTTATTCAGATTTTATTGCAATTTTATTTGCATTAGAAAAATTGCACGTTTTCAAAATTGCATTTTAGGGCCAAGAAAATGTTCATGTAGTTCTAAATATTTTATTTAGACGGTGAAAATTTGTTTTGGCATGTTTAGATTTTTATTTATTTTTCTAGGATTTATTTTCGTCAGAGCGTTATTTAAAAAAAAGCCTGCCGGACCGAACTCGGCCGAGGCCCAGTTGGCCCAGCCGCCGCCGCGTCGCCGTCTCCCTCGCGGAGACCGCGACCACCACTCCCCCGCCAGCCGAGGCCGAGCCGGGCACGCCTCCCCGCCCCCTCCCGCAAGCCACCCTCCCCCCCTTTAAAAGCCGACCCAGGCCCCCATTGGAGCCCCAAGCCGCAGCCGCCGCTGCCCTGCGCCGACGCCGACGCCGACGCACGCTGCCGCTGAGCCACCCCGTGCTACCCCACGCCACCCCGCGCCGCCCTGCCGCGCCGCCGCCCCGCTCGCCGGAAGCCGCCGGAGCCGCGCTGGAGTTCATATCTCGCCGTCCGTTTTTTTACGGTTTAGGTAAAACCGTCATTTAAAAAAAAACCCTAGTTTCGGATTTTTAGAATGGTTCGCCGGTTTTCTCGGTTTAGTTACTTAGCGGACGTTCGTCCGTACGTTCGTTTTAATGAACGGTGTTCACTCCTTAGCCACAGAAAGCGGACGTTCATTCATTAGCCCGTTCGTCAGTTTTTCTCTTTTTCGGATTTTCCGCGATTATTTTCGATCGCGATTTCTGAGCCAATATTCGTTTTAGTTTATCTTTTCGCTCGTTTATCGGAATCAGGCGATTCAAGCGCCTAGATCTTCGTCTCAAAGCACTCTTTCCGTTTAACCAACTTGAACAAGATTTTGGTACAGTAAAATTTGACTTTAGTCCAGATTAGTAATCGGATCTTCTTTCTTTCGCCGTTTGAGTTTCGTTGCTCCGTTTGATTTGATTCTTTTTGCAAACTGGAGTTCATAAGTTGAACTTTCTAGTTAGATCTTCTTATTCGTGTTTTACCTATGCTTCTTTGCTTGATTGCTTATGTATGCTATTGTTTGTTTGCGATAGAACACCCAGAGTGTGAAGCGTGCTACCACGAGTCCCTAGGTTTTACGGATCATCAGCAAGGCAAGTATCACTTTGATCATACCCCTTTATCACCCAATTTTTATGCATTAGATCCAATGCTCAAATATTGCATGATTAGGATATGATTAACATGTGGGTTGGGAAGTAGTGATGAGGTAGAACCTATTGCCCTGTTATTTGAGATTTACTCATGTTTCTTTGCTTGATTTCTTATATATGCTATTGTTTGTTTGCGATAGAGCACCCGGAGTGCGAAGCGTGCTACTACGAGTCTCTTGGTTTTGCGGATCATCGGCAAGGCAAGTAACACTTTGATCATATCCCTTTATCACCCAGTTTTTATGCATTAGTTTCAACCCTCAAAACATTGCATGGTTAGGACTTGATAACATGTGGGATTGGGAAGTAGTTGATGAGGTAGAACCTATTGCCCTGTTATTATCAAACCTTTGGGAGCTACTTCTACGTATTGCTTATATTGCTATGCTATGCTCTGCTCGTAGACATGATTTGGATGAGTGAATCCATGACAGATGTGAGATTGTTAATTAATGGTTCAACTTAAGGTGGCAACTTTAATACACATCTGGGTGGATTGCCTGTCGAGCACCTGGAGAATCCAGTGTTGTCCTAGGATATCCCTGAGTACGTACCAGTGTGATAATCCTAAGGTCTGCCACCCAGGCTCAAAGGGAACTGGGATATTTCTTGCTAGAAACTTCCGTGTGCAGCCACAAGTTATTATGGGCTCTAGCATAGTTGAGTAAGTTGCATGACCTCTTCCAGTGGTAGGCTAGCAGATGTAGAGGGATGTAGGTTGGTACTGTCTACCCGGGGTTAGAGCTAATGCTTCTAAAAGACTATGTTTCGGTCATCCGTTTCTCAAACACCATGTAGTGCGAGAAATCCAACGGAGGAGGTCGAGTCTTGTGGGGAAAACTGCACAAACCTCTGCCGAGTGTACAAACTAATCATGATTAGGCGTGTCCCCGGTTACGGACATCTTGAGTATCTAGTACTTGGATTATCATATGTATCTCATCACTCTGAATTAATATTGTTGGGTCGATAATTACTTTTAATTCGGATTAAGTTGGAGGAACCTTCTCAATGATGTTTCAACTACCATGATAGTTAAATAAAATCTATTCGTTTGTTGTAGGGAAAAATTGGCTTTTCGCAAAAACTTTAACCATAGAGCTTTCCACCAGCCAAATATGCATGTAGTAATAGCATTATTTAGTTCTTGCTCTTCTGTGTTATTTTGCCAGCATATTCCATGTGCTGACCCATTTTCGGGCTACAACGTATTATGTTGCAGACTTTATAGACGGGGAGTAAGGTTCGTTAGGTCGTTGCCATGCAGCTCAGCTATGCCGTTGGAGTTGATGGACTCACTCTATCTTCCAAGCCTTCCGCTGTTACCATATTAGATGGCCTTAAGCCATATTTATTGTAATAAGTTCTCTTTTGAGACATTCGATGTAATAAGTGTGTGATTGCTACTCTGTTATAAATCCTTCGAGTACTGTGTGTGTCAGCATTACCGATCCAGGGATGACATTGAAGCACAGAGACTTGACCGTTTGAGGTCGGGTCGGTACACTCCCACAGATTGATAGACCTTAGGTCATCCACTTGAGGAAAATTTGCTACTGTCCTACAAACCTCTGCACTTGGAGGCCCAACAACGTCTACAAGAAAAAGGTTGTGTAGTAGACATCAAGCTATTTTCTGGCGCCGTTGCCAGGAAGGTTAGCGCTTGAATGTATATCTTTAGATCTTGCAATCAAATCTTTTAGTTTCTTGTTTTATCACTAGTTTAGTCTATAAAAGAAAATTATAAAAAAATGGAATTGAGGATACCTCATATGCTTCATCTTTTTAATGTCTTTCATGGAAATAAGGATTCCGATAATTGCGCCAAAGTGTTAGAACAGTGTAACGCCCGGATAATTAAGCGACAGTAAAACTCTGCTAATGATGCCATGTCACCTCCATCACTGTTTGATCTCGCGTCGGTTCGAAACTTTTCAAATTCAAAATTTAAATGTTTTCAAACATCAAAAGTTTTCAAACATCTAAACAAAAATGTTCGGTTGGTGCCACGTTTTTCACTAGTAATAATAGTGGAGGAAACTCATTTTAGAAAATACTAAAATGCTCTAAAATAAATAAAACATAAAAGAAAAAGAATAAAAACATAAAACAAAACAAAATAGAAATAGAAAAAAAATACCAGCCCCCTAGTCCACATGGCCCAGCTAGCAACAGCTGGCCAGCCCAACTAGGCAAAGGCCAACCGGCCCGGCCCCCTGCCGTCCCCCTTCCCTGTTCCCCCGACTAGGGTCGGAACAGGGACGTGTCCCCGCCCGACCACCTCATCGGCACCGGCGCCGGGAGGGGATAAGGACGCCACGCCCTCGCCTCCTCGGTTCCTTCTTCCACTCCCCCCGCTCTCCCATTCGGCCCATGTGCCTCCCCTCCCCTTAGATCCACCTCGCTGCTCCTCCTTCCCCACCGCATCCGAACACCGCCATGGGCTCGTCGCTGTGAAACGCACGGCCACAACCATCGCCTCGCCTCGCCAACATGTCCATCGTCTCCTCCATCGTCTTCCTCATCGACCGATGGCCACAGCTGGAGCTCGGAGGCACTGCTGCACCGGTTCCCTTCTTCCACATCTCCGGTCGCCGCCGTTCTTCACCAACTCCGGCGACGCCCCCTACAGCTACTAAACCCCCAAGGGCCACCGTGTGAGCCGCGCGGTGAGCTTCTCCGTCCCTTGCTCCTTTTTTGTTGACCCGTCACGCACCGTAGCTACCTCATCGCCGTTGCCGTGAGCCCGTCGCCGCGGATCGCCTCACCGCCGCTACCATGCTCTCTGTCGTGCTCGCCTGGGCACGACATCATGGTCCTGGTTCTCACAGGAACCCAACGCGCACACGCACACGCCTTCCCGTGCCCCCCAGTGATGGATCCACTGACGCTCGAGCTCTGACGTCCGCTCTGCCGCTCGCCACCGCTGTCTCCGGCCGTTTACGGCCAAGACCTCTCCACCGTTTGACGCGCCTTGACGCGCTCATCTGTCCGGTCCCGAACACGCATCGAACGGAGCCCCGTAGCGTGATCCCCGTCCGCGCCCGAACTGCCGCTCGTCACGCTCGTCACCAGCATTGTTTCCGGCCACCCGTGCGTGTTCCGATGCCGTAGATAGATGCGGGGCACTCTCCTTGTTCGAACGCAAGATACGACGCTCGATTTGGTGTCCCGTAGGCGAATCCCGATGCTCGCCGGCGTTCGGCCGCTGCGCGCGAGCTCGCCGGAGCTACTCCGGTGGCTCCGCTGAGCTGGCACACCTAGGGCCACCCTGGGTCACTGCCTGTGGGCCTAGGGCCACCCTGGGTCACTGCCTGTGGGCCTAGAGGTCCCAACTGGCCACGTTGACCGAAGTCAACAGCGCTGACGTGGCTCCCCTGTGTCTATGACATGCAGGCCCCATGCCATAAACGAATAAAAATAAATACATAAGTTGCTAATTAATTAAATTAGTTAATTAAAACCTTAATCTCTCACTCACTACTGGGCCCCACCTGCTAATTAGCCCATTTAGTTAGTCTAAACCCCCAGTTAGTGCCCCTGACAATGACATGTGGGTCCCACCGGACCCACCTGTCTAGTTTGACTGGTCAATCGACCAGTTGACTTGTCGACGTCACCCTGATGTCATGCTTACGTCATCATTTACTATTATGGATAATTCGAATTTAAATAAATAATTAAAATCAGAAAATGATTAAAACTTTAGAAAATCATATAAAATAATCCGAAACTCGGATGAAAATACTTTGTACATGAAAGTTGCTCAGAACAACGAGACGAATCCGAATACGCAACCCGTTCGTCCGCCATACATCCATACCATAGCGAAAACGCAACTTTCCCCCTCCGGTTCATCTGTCCAAAAACGCAAAACACCAGGGATATTATCCCGGATGTCCCCCCTTCACCGGTATCACCTCATACCGTGTTAGGGCACACCTAGCACCGTTACTTGTCATGTCATGCATCGATATGCATCTGTTTGCATTGTATTCATTGTTTCTTCCCCTCTTCTCTCTGGTAGACTACGAGACTGACGCCGCTGCTGGTGCCCCAACCGACTACAGTGTTGACGACCCCTCCTTGCCAGAGCAACCAGGCAAGCCCCCCCCCCCTTGATCACCAGATATCGCCTATTCTTCTCTCTACTGCTTGCATTAGAGTAGTGTAGCATGTTACTACTTTTCGTTAATCCTATCCTGATGCATAGCCTGTCATTGTTGCTACAGTTATTGATACCTTACCTGCAATCCTAAATGCTTAGTATAGGATGCTAGTTTATCATCAGTGGCCCTACATTCTTGTCGGTCTGCCATGCTATACTATCGGGCCGTGATCACTCGAGAGGTGATCACGGGTATATACTTTAATAATATATGATACTTGTGGTGACTAAAGATGGGTCGGCTCGTAGAGTACCCGCGAGTGATTCACGGATTGGGTTCGAAAGGACATTGTCCCGACGGCCCTTTGAGTGGATCTTTGTGGCCGAGCGACAGGGTAGGTTGAGACCACCTAGGAGAGAGGTGGGTCTGGCCCTGGTCGGCGTCCGTGGTTATTTAAAAATAACACGCTTAACGAGATCTGGGTATTTGATATGAGTCTGGCCATTGGCCTATATGCACTAACCAACTACGCGGGAACAGTTATGGGCACTCGACGTCGTGGTATCAGCCGAAGCCTTCGTGACGTCAGCGACTGAGTGGCGCACGCCGGATTGGACCGTAAGCTTGCTCTTGTATTAAGGGGGCTAGGTCTGCTTCCGGCCGCCCTTGCAATGTGCAGGTGTGCAATGGGCAATGGGCCCGGACCCCTGCGCCATAGGATTTAGACCGGCGTGCTGACCTCTCTGTTGTGCCTAGGTAGGGCTGCGATGTGTTGATCTTCCGAGGCCGGACATGACCCAAAAAAGTGTGTCTGGGCAAAGGGGATCGTGCGTGTTTGGAAATGTGGTGCACCCCTGCAGGGAAGTTTATCTATTTGAATAGCTATGTCCCTCGGTAAAAGGACGACCCGGAGTTGTACCTTGACCTTATGACAACTAGAACCAGATACTTAATAAAATACACCCTTCGAAGTACCAGATACAACCCGGTGATCGCTCTCTCACAGGGCGACGAGGGGAGGATCGTCGGGTAGGATTATGCTATGCAATGATACTTGGTGAACTTACTATGTACTCTCTTCTACATGCTGCAAGATGGAGGTTGCGAGAAGCATAGTCTTCGATAGGACTAGCTATCCCCCTCTTATTCCGGCATTCTGCAGTTCAGTCCACATATGCTACCCCTTTTCCATTTTGATACCAATGCATACATATGTAGTGTAGCTCCTTGCTTGCGAGTACTTTGGATGAGTACTCACGGTTGCTTTGCTCCCCCTTTTCCCCCTTCCTATACCCGATGGTTGCGACCAGATGATGGAGTCGAGGAGCCAGGTGCCACTGTCGACGATGACTCCTACTACACTGGAGGTGCCTACTACTACGTGTAGGCCGCTGACGACGATCAGGAGTAGTTTAGGAGGATCCCAGGCAGGAGTTGAGTCTAGACATTACAAAACTTTTTACTAACATGGCTGTGTGTCTTACGGGCCCACGTCGCCATTTGTGTGGTATTAGGATCTTTTACTCCTCGATCCTTACTCTGGGACTCTGAACTCTCTTCTACTCGGGCTAAACGAATTTACTAACGCTAACATTAGGATCCCGTGACCACATTCACCCCAAAGTTGGATAAGCCCTAGTTATTCCTTAGAGTAGTATTTTGAACTATACCCACACTGTCAATTGACTCCTTTGAAACATCTTTGTTTTCAGATGGAACCCACGAGGAAGGTCGTGCGCCACATGGCGGCCATTGGTGCCTCGGGATCACCTGCTGTGCTAGCTGAGATGATGACCTATATGGGTTATCGCTGGCACCCTGAGTACACCATCTACGAGGAGTACCAGGACTTTAACCAGGAGCAGTACCGTACCATCGTCCACCTCTACTCTCAGGAGTATGACTCCACTACCGTGCTGCACACTGCTCATGGTGTTGGAGTGACTATCGGCATGGCAGTCCATGATGCTGCTTATGCTGCTCTGACATGTCTTCATGGAGAGTATCAAGAGTTAGACACCTCCCCTTTCAGGCACATTGCTATCGCATCCGATGTTGGTGCGGAGGGATACTACACTACGACCTACTCCACCATCACCCGAGAGCCCTTCTACCATCAGAACCTGGTTCTGCATGCTGATGGACTGGATAGAGCGAATCGAGCTCTTTGCCACGAGTTGTACACCACCCGTCAGCACCTTTATCGTGCTCTGACGCTGTTGCACCCCTTTGTCTGATCTGGTGATCTGTCGCGTTCTATGATCAACCCTGCCAGGACCGTGATGCCCCAGGGTGTCAGCTGGCCAGATGTGGGAGGCTACTCTCCCGCACTTGGTCCTCTTCTGCCACCTGTGCGTCCGGTTCTGCACCAGAGTATCCGCAAACCCCAGGCTACTGACGTGGAGGACTTCCCATCGCGTCACTACGAGCTGTCAGGCTACACCTACCTCCACAGTTCCTCCTGGGACTGATGTAGGCTTGCTTATTAGTATTAGATGCATTCGTCGCGAGCCTGCGTGCCGCCTATGATGTATTTAGCCTATGTACTGAACTCTGTGTACCGAACTCTATACATGATTCCTTTTGTAAGATATGCCGACTACTATGCAGTATCTATCGTGCTCCTTGTCATTATGCACGCTTCATCGTGAATGATGTTTCTCTTTGCAACTTTCTCAATGCTGAACTACCCCTGTTATATTTTAGTAGGATGGTTAGACCAGGTGGTCGTGGTCGTGGTGGCTATGCCCCACCTCCGCTAGAGTACATGGCTAGTATGATCCAACAGCTCGAGATGAATTGCCAGTTCATGGAGAATATTATGGCTCAGTTTCCTTGTCCCAATATGAACCAGGAGCCAGCCCAAGTGACTCTGTAGGATTTCATGCGCCTCAACCCAACTGTGTACTGCAGCTCAACTCATCCTCTAGATGCTGATGACTGGCTTCGTGACATCACCTATGAGATGGAGTTCGCTGATGTAGCCCCTGCCGGCTATGTCACCTTTGCTTCCTCCTTCCTGAAAGGACCCGTTGCTCAATGGTGGGACAGCCACAGGCGTACTCTGCCGGTTGGAACAATCATCACTTGGCCAGACTTCCAAGCTGCTTTCCGTGCCTGCTTTATTCCTCGGGGAGTCATGGACCGGAAGAAGCGCGAGTTCCGCAACCTCACCCAAGGCAACAAAACTGTGGAAGCTTATCAGCGGGAGTTTCTGGACTTGTCCCGCTATGCTGAAGAAGACATCGGAAGTGATGCACATAGACAGGACAAGTTCCGTGATGACCTTCAAGCTGACATCAAGCTCGCACTTCTAGTGCATGACTTTGCTGATTTCGCCACCTTGGTGAACAAGGCCATCAATGTCGAAACTGGTCTGCAGGAACACCAAAGCTCTCACAGGCGCAACCATGACACAGGCTCATCTTCGGACCCGTCCTCGCAGAAGCGTAGGATATGGATTCCCAACAGCCTGTACCAGCCAACTGCACCTGCTCCAAGGCAGTCCTATGCTGCACCACGTATGCCTCCCCCCACCAACTAGGCAGCCAAGACTTCCAGCTCCACCACCCCGAGCTCCTGTTCCCACTCCCAATAATGGTCCCTGCTACAAGTGTGGTCAACCAGGTCACCGTGCCAGAGACTGCCATCAGAATCAGAATCAACTGGCCCTTCCCGCAGCTAGCCGTGGAAGCAACCAGCCTCACAACAACAATGCCAGGTCTTATGGTCATGTTCATGCCAACCACGTTGATCTCAATGAAGTTCTATACTAGCCTGCTACCATGATGGGTACACTCCTTGTAAATTCAGTACCAACATCCGTTTTAATTGATACAGGTGCATCACATTCATTCATGTTAGGGGATTTTGCATTCATGCATGGAATTAAAAGTGAAGACATGAACGCTTCGCTATTAGTACACACCCCCGCGGGCCAATGTCGGACCTCCATGATTTGCAACGATGTCCCTGCTGAAATCGAAGGACTAGAATTCCTTGTCTCTCCCATCATACCGAAGTCCTGTAGCATTGATCTCATTCTGGGAATGGATTGGTTGAAAGCGCATACTTCTTCTATATTTTGCGCCACTAAGGCCGTCCATCTGCTACACCCTTCTGATGAAATAATTACTTACCAGGCTCATCTGGTTCAGAATGTTGAGGCACGCTTTATGCCTTGAATGCATTAAACACTGCACCACTCGAGGGCATTGAAAACATTCCTGTCGTTCGCGAATTCCAGGACGTCTTTCCGGAACAACTTCCAGGGATTCCCCCTACTAGAGCTGTCGAATTCATCATCGACTTGAAACCAGGCACCACCCCAATAGCCAAACGACCCTACAAGATGCCGCCGCATGAACTCATTGAGATTAAAGAGGAAATCGACAAATCTCTTCGAAAAGGTTTCATTCTCCCTAGTTGCTCTCCTTGGGGAGCACCTTCTCTCTTTTTTAAGAAGGATGGGACAAACCGATTGGTGCGAGACTACCGTCCTATTAACCAAGCCACTATTCAGAACAAATATCCCCTCCCTCGGATCAATGATCTTTATGATCAACTGGCTGGTTCATTAGTGTTCTCCAAACTAAACTTGAGGTTGGGTTACCACCAGATCCGTGTTCGTGAAGAGGATATCCCAAAGACCGCCTTCGTGACTCGATATGGATCATACGAGTACACCGTCATGTCATTAGGCTTAACGAATGCTCCCGCCACCTTCTCTCGTCTGATGAACTATATATTCATGGATTACCTCGACAAGTTTGTCATGGTTTATCTGGATGATATCCTTGTATTTTCCAAGAACAAAGAAGAACATGCTGAACATCTTCGTCTTGTGCTGGAAAAGCTTCGAGAGCATCAACTCTACGCTAAGTATTCCAAGTGTGAATTCTGGCTACCCGAAGTGACCTATCTTGGGCATGTCATCTCCAAGGATGGTATTGCCATCAACCCTGAACGAGTCCAGGCTATTCTTGATTGGACTCCTCCGAAGAATGTCAAGCAAGTCAGAAGTTTTCTCGGTCTCGCCAGCTATTGCCGTCGATTCGTCGAGAACTTCTCCAAGATCGCCAGGCCTCTGACTAACCTGTTGCATAAGGGCGTCAAGTTCCAATGGACAGACAAGTGTCAGGAAAGTTTCCAGGCACTCAAAGACAAGTTGACTTCTGCCCTAGTGCTTGCTCCACCTGATACTAAGAAGGACTTCGTCATTTACTGCGATGCTTCCCGTCAAGGATTAGGCCGTATCCTAATGCAAGAGCACAGAGTGATTGCTTATGCCTCTCGTCAACTGCGCCCTCACGAAGAAAACTACCCAGTTCAAGACTTCGAGCTTGCTGCTGGCATTCATGCTCTGAAGCAGTGGCGACAATACCTTCTCGGTAATCGTTGCGAGATCTTCACTGACCACCAAAGTCTGAAGTATCTGTTTACTCAGCCAGATCTGAACCTCCGTCAGCAGAGATGGATGGAAACTATTGTAGACTTTGACGTGGGTATATCCTATACCCCAGGCAACGCTAATGTAATGGCTAATGCCTTGAGCCGCAAGTCTTACTGCAACCACCTCCAGATTCACAAAGTTCAGCCCTCGCTTGTTGAAGAATTCAGAAAGCTGAACCTCCATATAGTTCCTCCGAGTGCACTCACTCCCCCTCCCCCCGAGTGCCGCAAGATGAACCTCCACATTGTTTCCCAGGGTTCTCACAATACCCTGGTTGCTAAACCAGATCTCGTGGACAGCATCAAAACACTACAGAATTATGACTCTCAAGCCCACAAGATTAAGCTCTACCTCGTTGAAGGAAGGCCCTCGTTCTTCACTATTGCTGATGATGGCATCTTGTACTTAAAGGGCCGCCTAGTGGAGCCATGTTCAGAGGAAAACCATGATATGACATAGGAGGTTATGAAAGAAGCTCATGATACGCCTCTATCTATCCATCCTGGTAGTTCAAAGATGTACCAAGACATCCGTCAGAGATTCTGGTGGTCTAATATGAAGCAAGACATTGCTCATTATGTTGTTGAGTGTGACATTTGCCGTCGTATCAAAGATGAACATCAAAGGCCTGCTGGAACTCTGCAACCTATCACTATTCCTAAATGGAAATGGGACCATGTTGAGATGGACTTCGTCACTGGGTTTCCCAAATCACAAAAAGGTAATGATGCTATTCTTGTCGTCATTGATCGGCTTTCTAAAGTTGCACATTTTCTTGCGGTCAAAGAAACAATCACTACTAGTTAGCTTGCAACTCTCTACATGTCTAGAATTGTTTCACTTCACGGTATTCCACTGGTTATTAGTTCAGACCGTGGCAGCTTGTTCACTTCAAGATTCTGGGCAAGTTTCCAAGAAGCTATGGGAACTCATCTGTCGTTCAGTACTGTGTTTCATCCTTAGTCACAAGGAAAAGTTGAACGTGTCAACCAAGTTCTCAAGGACATGCTTCGAGCTTGTGTAATTTCCTTCGGCAAGAAATGGGAGGAATCTCTTCCATATGCCGAGTTCTCTTATAATAATAGCTATCAAGCTAGTCTGAAGATGCCCCCCTTCGAAGTGTTATATGGACGAAAGTGTCGAACCCCTCTGAACTGGTCAGAAACTAGGGAACGTCCACTCTTCGGTCCGGATATTATCCAACAGGCCGAAGAACAAGTCCGCATTATTCACGAGAATCTCAAGACTGCTCAGTCACGTCAGACAAGTCTGTATGACCGTCATCACAAAGACATGGTCTATCAACCTGGCGAAAAGGCTTATCTTCAAGTTACACCAATGAAGGGTGCTCACTGCTTCGGGATCAAGGGCAAGCTAGCTCCTCGCTATATCGGTCCCTTCACTATTCTCGAAAGGTGTGGAAAAGCGGCCTATCAACTGGAGCTTCCGCCGAACCTTTCTTAGGTCCATGATGTGTTCCATGTGTCACAGCTCCGCCATTGCTTCAAGGACCCAATCCGAGCAATGGACCATGAAGTGCTCGAATTGCAACATGACCTCTCCTATAAAGAGCATCCGGTCCGCATTCTCGACCAAGCTGAACGCCGCACACGTCAGAAGGCGATCAAGTTCCTCAAGGTCCAGTGGTCGCATCACTCTCAAGATGAAGCCACTTGGGAGCGCGAGGACCGCCTGCATGATGAATACCTGATACGTCTCCAACGTATCTATAATTTTTGATTGTTCTATGCTATTATATTATCAACTTTGGATGTTTATGGGCTTTATTATACACTTTTATATTATTTTTGGGACTAACCTATTAACCCAGTGCCCACTGTCAGTTTCTGTTTTTCCTTGTTTTAGAGTATCGCAGAAAAGGAAAATCAAATGGAGTCCAATTGACCTGAAACTTCACGGAACTTATTTTTGGATCAGAAGAAGCCCAGAAGACTTGGAGTGCACGTCAGGGGATCAACGAGGAAGCCACGAGGCAGGGGGGCGCGCCCACCCCCCCTGGGCGCACCCTCCACCCTCGTGGGCCCCTCATGCCCCCCTGGCGCACTTCTTCCTCCTATATATCTCCATATACCCTAAAACGATCGGGGAGCAGAATAGATCGGGAGTTCCGCCGCTAGAAGCCTCCGTAGCCACCGAAAGCCAATCTAGACCCGTTCCGGCACCCTGCCGGAGGGGGAATCCCTCTCCGGTGGCCATCTTCATAATCCCGGTGCTCTCCATGACGAGGAGGGAGTAGTTCTCCCTCGGGGTTGAGGGTATCTACCAGTAGCTATGTGTTTGATCTCTCTCTCTCTCGTGTTCTTGATTTGGCACGATCTTGATGTATCGCGAGCTTTGCTATTATAGTTGGATCTTATGTTTCTCCTCCCCCTCTACTCTCTTGTAATGGATTGAGTTTTCCCTTTGAAGTTATCTTATCGGATTGAGTCTTCAAAAATTTGAGAACACTTGATGTATGTCTTGCCGTGCGTATCTGTGGTGACAATGGGATACCACGTGATTCACTTGATGTATGTTTTGGTGATCAACTTGCGGGTTCCTCCCACGAACCTATGCATAGGGGTTGGCACATGTTTTCGTCGTGATTCCCCGGTAGAAACTTTGGGGCACTCTTTGAGGTTCTATGTGTTGGTTGAATAGATGAATATGAGATTGTGTGATGCATATCGTATAATTATACCCACGGATACTTGAGGTGACATTGGAGTATCTAGGTGACATTAGGGTTTTGGTTGATTTGTGTCTTAAGGTGTTATTCTAGTACGAACTCTAGGGCTGTTTGTGACACTTATAGGAATAGCCCAACGGATTGATTGGAAAGAATAACTTTGAGGTGGTTTCGTACCCTACCATAATCTCTTCATTTGTTCTCCGCTATTAGTGAATTTGGAGTGACTCTTTATTGCATGTTGAGGGATAGTTATGTGATCCAATTATGTTATTATTGTTGAGAGAACTTGCACTAGTGAAAGTATGAACCCTAGGCCTTGTTTCCTAGCATTGCAATACCATGTATGCTCACTTTTATCATTAGTTACCTTGCTGTTTTTATATTTTCATATTACAAAAACTATTATCTACCATCCACATACCACTTGTATCACCATCTCTTTGCCGAACTAGTGCACCTATACAATTTACCATTGTATTGGGTGTGTTGGGGACACAAGAGACTCTTTGTTATTTGGTTGCAGGGTTGCTTGAGAGAGACCATCTTCATCCTACGCCTCCTACGGATTGATAAACCTTAGGTCATCCACTTGAGGGAAATTTGCTACTGTCCTACAAACCTCTGCACTTGGAGGCCCAACAACGTCTACAAGAAGAAGGTTGTGTAGTAGACATCAACTAGCTCGTTGAATCAAACATGGTTATGTTTCCTAACCATAGACATGAGTTATCATTTGATTAACGGGATCACATCATTAGAGAATGATGTGATTGACTTGATCCATCCGTTAGCTTAGCACGATGATCATTTAGTTTGTTGCTATTGCTTTCCCCATAACTATACATGTTCCTATGACTATGAGATCATGCAACTCCAGAATACCGGAGGAACACTTTGTGTGCTACAAAACATCACAACATAACTGGGTGATTATAAAGGTGCTCTACAGGTGTCTCCGATGGTACTTGTTGAGTTGGCTTAGATCGAGATTAGGATTTGTCACTCCGATTGTCGGAGAGGTATCTCTGGGCCCTCTCGGTAATGTACATCACTATAAGCCTTGCAAGCAATGTAGCTAATGAGTTAGTTACAGGATGTAGCATTACGGAACGAGTAAAGAGACTTGCCGGTAATGAGATTGAACTAGGCATTGAGATACCGACGATTGAATCTCGGGCAAGTAACATACCGATGACAAAGGGAACAACGTATACCGTTATGCGGTTTGACCGATAAAGATCTTCTTAGAATATGTAGGAACCAATATGAGCATCCAGGTTCCGCTGTTGGTTATTGACCGGAAGTGAGTCTCGGTCATGTCTACATAGTTCTTGAACCCGTGGGGTCCGCATGCTTAACGTTCGGTGACGATCGGTATTATGAGTTTTTGTGTTTTGATGTACCGAAGGTAGTTCGGAGTCCCGGATTTGATCATGGACATGACGAGGAGTCTCAGAATGGTCGAGACGTAAAGATCGATATATTGGAAGCCTATGTTTGGACATCGGAATGGTTCCGAGTGGTTCGGGCATATTTCCGGAGTACCGGGAGGTTACCGGAACCCCCCGGGTAGTATATGGGCCTTATTGGGCCTTAGTGGAATAGAGGAGAGGGAAGGGAAAAGAGGGAGGCGTGCCCCCCAAGCCCAATCCGTATTGGGAGGGGGCCGGCCCCCTTGCCTTCCTCCCTCTTTCCTCCTTCCTTCCTCTCCTACTCCTACTTGGAAGGGGGGTCCTACTCCCGGAGGGAGTAGGACTCCCCTAGGGCGCGCCATAGAGAGGGTCGGCCCTCCCCCTCCTACACTCCTTTATATACGGGGGAGGGGGGCACCCCATGGACACACAAGTTGATCATTGATCTTTTAGCCG